>NW_026260843.1:0-181151 GCF_024613125.1 Pisolithus orientalis | reverse complement strand
TTTTGGGCTGAGAGCATCCAGCAAATACCAAATGTGGATGGTGTTTGAGTCAGTCACCAGAATGGACAGCTCAGTCACTTCTGTGTATCTCTCAGCAGCTTCTGCATTGCAGGTTTTTTCGACCCCAATTTTTCCCAACATTGACTGTGGACAGATGAAAACTTCCATTGCACCATTATGATGGACTTGCTTGGGTGATGATAGGACCTGTGAGATTACTGATGATATGTGATCTGCTTCACATAACACTGGAAATGGAATTGATATATCTGGAAGGGCACAAGGTCTGCTGAATACCTCCTCTTGAAATCTGGCTTTCACTGTATGACACAATGCAGTCTGTTAGTTCCATTCACCATCCATGGGGGGTTTTAGATGTGTCTTGCATAGTATTCATGCTTGGGGTGGATGAGGTCAGAGTTGTTATAGTGGGCAAGCCACTTGCAGCTTGTTGGAAAATTACAGCATGTCAGGACACTTGCCTCAATATTTTGCTGTGATCCAATCAATATGTTGTGATGCTATACATGCTATTGGTGTTGGGCCTGTCTTATGTTGTGACAGGGGTGGATCTTACTAGACAGACCCATCCTTGTTTTATGGCGATATAAAAGATATTACTGAAGGGCCCATCCATATGTTATGACCATATAAATAATACTGCTGAAGGGCCCATCCTTATGTTGTGACCACATAAATGATACTGCTGAAGGGCCCTTCCATATGTTGTGATGCTATAAATGATATTACTGATGGGCCTGTCTTTATGTTGTGACAGGGGTGCATCTTACTGGATGGGCCCATCTATGTGCTGTGATGCTGTAAATGATATTACTGACAGGCCCATCTCTATGTTGCGACAGGCATACATGTTGCTATTGACAGGCCCATCCATGTGTTGTGACCATGTAATTGATATTACTGACAGGCCCATCCTTATGTTGGGATGGCATATCTTACTAGACAGGCCCATCTACATGTTGTGACACTGTAAATGATATTACTGATGGGCCCATCTTTATGTTGCAACAGGCATATATGTTGCTATTGATGGGCCTGTCCATGTGTTGCGGCCATGTGATTGATATTACTGATGGGCCCATCTATGTGTTGTGACACTGTAAATGATATTACTGACAGGCCTGTCTTTATGTTGTGACAGGCATACATGTTGCTATTGACAGGCCTGCCCATGTGTTGTGACCATGTAATTGATATTGCTGAAAGGCCCTGTCTTTATGTTGTGACATGGGTGCATCTTACTAGACAGGCCTGTCCATGTGTTGTGACCCTGTAAATGATATATATTGAAGGGCCTGTCTTTATGTTGTGACAGGTACATCTTACTATGGATGGGCCCACTCATGTGTTGTGATGGTATAAATGGTATTATGGAAGGGCCCATCCATATGTTGTGACACTATAAATGACATTACTGATGGGCCTGTCTTTATGTTGTGGCAGGGATGCATCTTACTAGATGGGCCTGTCTATGTGTTGTGATGCTGTCAATGATATTACTGACAGGCCTGTCCTTATGTTGCAACAGGCATACATCTTGCTATGGATGGGCCCATCTATATGTTGTGACAGGGGTATATTATCCCAAAGACAGGCCCTTCCATATGTTGCCAACTCTGTAATCTATCATAGATGGGCCCCTCTTTATGTTGTGAACCTATAAAGCATATGACAGGCAGGCCTGTCCATATGTTGCGACCTTCTTCATGATACAATAGGTGGGTCTGTCCATGTCTTACAGTAGCTTAGCATACCCTACTCGGTCACAGGCCTGTCTATATGTTGCAGCATCCTTACCCTCCACAGGCCCTCCCATATGTTGTGGAATTGCATTTACAGGCCCATATCTATGTTGCTCTCACTATTGGCCCTCAGGCCTGTCCATGTGTCATGGCTAATCTATTTAGATGGGCCCATCGTGGGGTCTATATAAGTGTTGGCATTTTGGCATGCAGGCTACCTATATGTTGTGACTAAATGGACTACATGGGGTCCAATGAACATATATATATATACCAAGTAGCACATGCATAGGTGGACATGAGTGTGGGTGTGCACACAGAGGCTTCAAGCAGCAAAGATGAACTGCTGCTGGTCCAGGGGAATGCTGTGTGGCATGTCAGTGGGCAAAACTTTTCTGAGGTACTTGTTGTGATTACAAATCACTGGATTTGTAATCACAACACTTTGAAAATTGTCAAAGTCCCACCAAGTACTGTACATGGACAGGTTGCAATGCCATTGACAATGACAGCCACAACAGGTGAGCACCCTCTGTTGCACAGACCCAGCTAACACTCTCACTCTCACCCTCAGTGCTATTGACATCCATGATGTCCACCCCCATCCCCAGCATCCATGCCAGCAAGTTTTTTTTTTTTGTCTGCAGCATCCTGACAACAACAGTAAGTAAGTTTTTTTTTTTCTTTCTTTACCCCCACAACATCCTGACAATGATGGCAGCAGTCACTGTCAGTGAAGAACACCATCTTGATTTCTGTGGCAAGGTCCACCCTTGAAGTCCTGTGATTGTATCTCATGCATTTCCCCACTGCTTCTCTCACTTTTTCAATGGCTTGCTCTCCTGAATACTCTGTCTTCAAGGAATTCCTTGTTCATCTAATTCCATCCAGTGGTTGTCAAGATATCTCAATTTCTGTGACCAGGTCCACCCTTGAAGTCCTGTGATTGTATCATGTGTGTCTCACCACTGCATTTCTCACTTTTTTGATGGCTTGCTCTCCTGAATAGTCCATCTCAAGGGATGCCTCATTCATCTAATTCTGTCCAGCAGTTGTTGAGATATCTCAATTTCTGTGGCAAGGTCCACCCTCAAAGTCCTGTAATCATATCTTGTGCATTTCATCACCATTTCTCACTTTTTGGGTGGATCACTCTCTTGACTAATCTGTCTCTAGGGATGCCTTGTTCATCCAACTCCATCCAGTGGTTGTTGAGATATTCCCAAGTTTTGTAGCTGCTCTTTCTCAACTCATCAATAGGGCTACTCTCATTTAATTGATTTTGTGCTGCACTTTATCCTGAATACATTGATTGATTTCTATACCCTACATTTGAGCTGAACAAATGATGCCAGTGAGAAGTTGGATAGTAGAAATAGTGGTGAAAATAGCATAGATAGTTGAAAGATGGTCAAAAGATAGTACAAAGAATGGTGTGGATAGTAAATGAACCTACTAAAATGACTATTCTGTCTTTTATGACTATTTCAGTGCAAATAGTACAAATAAGACATAAATAGTATGAGAATAGTATGAAAATAGTAATGTGTGAATTTCCTGATGTAGGAACTTCTTATCGAGGTCACAAGTGGCCACGTGACATTGATGCGATCCGACGCGTTCGCGTCGCTGCAAGTATCATATATCAATATATCATCGTCAGACAACTGCCCATGTGTAAACCTCGCATCACGTCCATCCCAGTAGTTATCTTCCTTGCTAAAAGTGTTCCTCCAAACTATGATGATATTCACATTCTCTAGCTGCCACGTCAAGCGGCCACCAACTTCAATACCTCCGTTTTCCAGGACACCAAATTCCGGCTAAACTATGATAGCTCCAGCGGATGTTTGTTTCAGTAGGGAGATCACCAGGTGATGAAACTCTGCTTAGCAGTGGATCCGTCACGGCGGCTGGTGAGTGTCCCGCATCTTGCGAGGGAGCATGAGACTTGCCTCGTCGCCATCTACCATCACCCGATGATGACCCGGGATATGACTATGTATTGTCTTGGTGCCTTTGTGAGTAAGGGAATAGCGTTGAGAACAGAACGATTTCCGTCATTCGGGGTTTATGGGAAAATTGATGACGCCTAACCTCCAGAAGTTCACGTAGGTTCACGCTTCCCTTACAGCACAACTGTCAACTGACCAAGAAATCATGGTGACAGAGGTAGCCGGCCTTCACCGTCCTCGATATCTTCCATTTGAGCGACCAAGGTCAGCAGTTGTGACGATATTTGTTGGTTGGTCTCGTTTTCTGACACGACTTGGGCTTTATATATATAGAGCGAACTCGACGGTGCTATTCAATTGCTGGATGTCACCTTTTTGTCGTCGACCAGCTGGCAGTCGATTAGTAGCGCGGCTGAGAAACCTAAGGTACGAACCTACATAGTCGACGTTCAGCTTCTTCAGGGACGTCAGGAGGGCACTTCGGGCGAAGCTTGCCAAGGTAAGGAAAACGCGATCAAACGTAGCGATAGAAGAAAACACGAGTTAGTTCGATCCAAAGGGATTCAACGTAACTTAGTTATGTCCGTTCCAACTAATAACAAAGGGAGAGCATATACTCCCCCCTCCAAGCCACCAAATACCGAGAGTTAAAACATACCTGCCGTCGCAAACCTAACCCGATTACTCTTGTACCCATATGACCCGGATACAGTCTTCGAGCCTGAGTTAGGTAAGGGGAAAACCCCTCAGGCTAGTACATGTTTGCCGACCTCTCCCTGTGGGATCAGCGAACACAGCTAAGGGTAAATCAGACCGAAAGATAAGGAGTGTCGAGCTGCTCTGACCCAGGGTTTTTAGCCCCCATTGACACGCTGCTGGCACCTTAAACTGAACCAAGTGATCAAATGTTTGCATAAAGATGACACCGCCTTCGTAAAGCCTGATATGTTACATCGTATACAAAGACGTCAACACACCAATTCAACTACGCTATCGTACACACGAGAAATGACACTGTTCGTAAGGTTTACATCAACATGCGAGCAAAGCTATCAACTCAATTCTGCTTTGTTACGGTGAGGATGTCTTTGCCAACTCGCACCTTCGATCCTACCAAATCTTCGCCGTCTTGATCAAGTGGCTTCACAGTCAAGCCACGGCGGAAAATGAGGCAGTGGGTAGATCCTCCGAAGTGGAACTGGCCAAGCTCAGTTCCTTTGCAGAGCTTCTGGCCCTGCTCGACGATCACGTTGCAGGTCGACACCTCGCCCAAGCCAACACCCACGAAGCACATCAAGCCAACGGGCTCCTCAGCTTGGATGAAGATCAAAGCACGTGTGGAGACGTTCGAGACGAAATCTTGCGAGCGGGAGATGACGTCCAGATCCTTATCGTCATCGTCCAAGCGAGCCGCGTAATAGGTTGGATGCGGGACTGACGGCGAGTCACGATACGTCGCGCCAGAAATTAGGCGTGTCTTTACGACAGTACCATTCACGGGACTGAGCCAGCGGTGGTAGTCTTTAGCATCAAGTATAGCCTGGAGAAGGGTCCCGCCGACGAAGGTATCAACAAGCTCATCCTTGGCGAGGATGTTGTTGAGAGAGTAAGGAGTATTTTTGATCCAGAATCTGTCGGTCTCCTTGAGGCTGTAGTAAAGCTTGTGGACAGTAGACCAGCATGCAGAATTGACGATCGTTGGGTCGTCGGGGAAAACAGGGGTACGGTGTCTGGGATGCAACTCCTTGACGAAGAAATCGTCATAGCAGTTGAAACCATAGGTAGGATCGTCGGGATTGCACTCAAAGAAGCTTTCAAACGTATCCTTGTCGGGGTCACCACCAGAACTTTTGACAATAGCCTTGAGCGCATCAGGACTAAGCCAGCCGTCTGTCGTGTTGAGGACGCTGGTGGATTCTGGCTTCGTGAGGAACCTGTGCCATTCCGTGAACACCCTGTAGAATCTCTCATTGACTCCGGGATGGGTGAACGCGATATAGCCCGCGGGAGTGTTGCAAAACCGCGAGATGATACCGTAATAGGGAACGCCCGCTACCATAGCGCTCACGGGGTCATCACTATACTTGGGTGCTGTCGACAGATTTGTGTCGATCATCTCCATCAAGTCAACATAGTCTTTGATCTAGACTGAAATGAGCCGAGTAACAATCGCAAAAGTCGAAATTATATACCTTTTCTTGGTCCGGGTTCTGAGGCGGGGGAGCTTGTTCGAACATCTCGTTGAATGCAGTATAGACCACAACCTCGCTCTCGATGAAATCTTGGAATTCCTGCACTATAGGGTGCAATGCGCGGACAGTATAAACCTGCTCCTGGCCGACGGTGATGCGATAGTGGCACCGCAAGCGGTTTAGGTCGAACTGAATGTCGGTTCTGCTTATCGCCGTCTCCAGGTTCTCTCCCACCTCCGCAAAACGCACGCAGGTTTTAGGGTGACGGCCGTGGATAACACGACTGTGCACGAGCAAGTTGCTCACGAACGCTTCAACGACTGCTGGGTCCTTTGGGAGCCATCTGCCAACGGTGATTTCTGGCATGGTTAATGCTGATTACAGTCAGTATGAGGGTATAGCGGCACTAAGAGGTAAAAGGGACCCACGAGTATAACTCATATAGTGGGGAACAGGTATTGTAGAGACAAAAGCCTGAGGAAGGAAGGAAAAATCTGCGCCCTTTTATCCGGTCCAGCCAGCAGCATATCAGGCCACCCATCCTGAAGCAGTAATGCGACTGGAGCTTTAGCTTCTTGTCACAAGACGTGTCAGTTAACCCTAGGTGAGCAAGACTGCACCTCGGCTACGTAGCTGAATGATGCATAACCAAGAGAGAAAATGGTGCGGGAGCTGGCTTCCGAATAGAAGATCTGATCGACCTGGAACACCGAAATGGGTTTCCCCACAGATCACGAAGAACCCACACTCACGAACGGGCCACCTGATCAATTGGTGTTGGGACACATGGCCGATGATCAGATGGATAATCCTGAACCAGATGCGGCGGCATTGCAGGTATCCCCAGAAAACATGGAAGAACTCACACTTCGAATTCAAACTGATTCTGGAAAGACCGCACCATTGGAGCGCGGTGGAGCTGGCAACACGCCTGATAACAGTACTAGAGTGCAGCTGACGGCCGTTCGCTCCAGCCAAGATTAGTTCCAAGGGGGAAAGGATCATGACCATCTTCAGTCACAAGTGGGGAGATACTTGAGAGGGCGTAAATGGTTTCCAACAGGGCCTGGGAACGGACGGGGCTAATAAGCTAAGACCCACGAGTAAAGACAACCCGCCCCGGCCCATTACCTACGTCAGACAGAGATCCTAAATAGTATCACAAGAATAGTACCCTCCGTTGTATCCTGTGTTTGAGCCTCTGCCGAGTGATCTTGAGTTCTATAACGATACTGGACAATAATACCCAACTTTCCTCCAGGGGAACTAGGTGCCGTTAATCTGCATTCGGCAGGCACCATTCAATTCTGTCTTTAGAACTGCGGCGTTGGAGAATGCTGCCATGAGTAAACCTACTAGATATATCGCCCCAAACCACGCCTTGACTTTCCCGAGTCCTATAACACCATTGGACAACTTTTCCTCCACTGATCTAAGCAGCGGTGATCGGTATTCGGCAGCCTGCATTCCTTCTGTCATTAGAGTTGCGGCGGACGAGAAGGTTGGGTCTTACTAGAATTCACATCCACACCCTTTCTTCCAAGGGTAAGGTACCCTACTGATCACAGGTTACTTGAAACCATAATAGACAGACGGATAACACTTACCTATATAGACTGAATCGTATGTGGCATAAAGTAGCTTGCATGGTACCCTTTTTATTGTCATTCTTCGTACATATACAGGCAGTGTTCAGGTGATTCATTGTGTTAGAGGAAGCGAAGATTTGCTAGGAAAATCGAGGGGCAAGCGTTCTCCCGGGAAGACGGGTATCCTTCTCCGTGTTCGCAGCCGGCAACAGCCTCAAACCTGCAATTCAGGCGAGCCGTCGTATGGATCCAAATTCTAATACTGACACACGTTTGGAAGCTACACAACTAGAAGCTTCGCAATAATCCCTCGCTTAGGTCCACGACGTCAATGAGAACTCACCATTCGATCCTTCGACCCTTCTGGCTAGTAATATGATCCTCGATTGACAGGTATGCGCCATGGAATAAGGGTACCACCGGCACCCCGGTTAGTTGAAGCACCATGAAGATTTTTCCCGTAGATAGGCAAGGCCACAGAATCAGCACCACCCTTGACGATAGCGGTGGCGCAACGTTATCGTTTGAATCCTCCGGAGAATTTTGCCGCACCCTTGATCGATAGCAGGATGGAGCAGCTTCCTTTTTGCAGGTGAAACGTGGAGATATAGTGCTAGTGCCCTGCACATGTGAACCACGATAAACTCCTGTAGGTGGAGTGAAGCATTACGCAAAGGGACTCCACTACCTGGGGACCTGTGGTTCTGGGACTACCGACAGCCAAACGACGCCTGTTAGCAGCTCTTTCGCAGTTGAGCGAACCCTCTTATTGGCTGCGAGTGTCTCAGCGAGTGCAAAAGAAGGCTTACAATAAGTCACTCCCAAATGGTGGTTGCTGTGGACTGATATTCCCCTTGGGTGGTGTCGCCTGGGTCAGTACCATGTTGTGGCCTAATAGTGTTCACAGTCCGTTGTTACCCGAACGATTACACGAGGGACTCTCCCACAATCCCGTGTCATCTGATCAGTCAGCTCGTGCCAGGCTACCGAAGTCTTTATTCATTGGAAGCCTGGTTTGGTACAGGGATGGCAGGCTGCCATTGATTGTTGTTCCGCGGTATGGGTTAAGCCAGCGATAGCGAATGTTACTGTTCACCCTGGCAGCAGCGAGAGTACCGACATCTTTGGAATCATCGATGGTTAAGCTCGTCTGATGCGTTGTATGTGAGGGGTCTCCTTGGATAAAAGATGGATTGGATAGTTCCAAATGATCAGATGATGTGACATTTGTACGCTAACGATATTCACGCTTATGTTGAGGATGATTGTCTTGGTTCGCGATGGTCCTCGCCTCTTAATTAATACTGATGCGAGGATAGGTCTTCCCTCGGCAAGTTAAATTACATACACACATACAGGCTCGAGAGACACGAATGTAATGATTCACTATGGAAAGCACGTTCAGTGCACCCGCGCTCACTATAGGTATGCAGGTAAACGGACTCACGAAAGCTTTTCTGTGAAGCTCGGCACCCTTGGCCTCGATTAACTTCATTTCCTCCTCTGTGAGATCCGGAACGTTGATGGTATCAAGATATTCCCTGATCCTTTCTGCTTTGGACGACGTTCTAAAATAAATAAGGGAGCGGAACGAGACCAGGGGTCAGCATGTCAGTCCAGTGTCACATGGTTGTACAACAACGATGAATGTGTGAGAACCCACGTTACGACCAATATGCCATTCTGTTTTAGCCATTTGATGAGGACTTGGGCATCCGACACGGGAGCACCGCGTGTTTTCTCTAGTCGTGCACGAATCTGCTTGATGGCGGCATCGACTGGTCCGCCTGGGAATCGAACGATGGGGGAGAGACCGCTGAATGAGGACGTGACGATACCGTGCTCTTTATCGAATGCGATAGTGGGTTTGGCGCTTTTCCACACATAGGGGTGTAATTCGATCTGTGTTATGGTAATGGGTAGAACGATGGTATTTTTCAGATGGGACGCAGTTCTCACCTGATTCACAGCTGGTATGATCGTTGCGACAGAGAGGACTTCTTCTAAGTGTTCCACGTAGAAGTTGGAAACCCCTATGGACTTGGCAAGACCCTCCCTCTTCACCTCCTCCATCTCTTTCCAAATCTGCTGCAACCTCCCCGGGTGGCGCGCGGGATTGTGTACGAGGTACGAATCTACATAGTCGAGGTTCAACTTTTTCAGGGACGCCAGGAGCGCACTTCTGACGGTTTCCCCTGGCTGCTGCAGTTTACCCAGTTTAGTGGTGATGTACAGCTCCGAGCGAGGTTTCCCTGACAGTTTGATAGCTCTGCCGACGCTCGCTTCGTTTCCGTAGCTTTCTGCGGTGTCGATGTGTATGAATCCATTATCGATAGCTCGCAGGACGGATTCGGTGGCATCGCGACCGTACAGGGCTGTACCTGTGCCGAACGCAATCCAGGGAAGCTGGTTCCCATCGTTGAGGTGTATGAATGAGGCCATGGGGTGGCTGGCGATTTTGAAGTTGTGGATTGCCACCGTGGGATGGGCTTGTGAACAGACCACCTTTAAGAAAGTTAGATAAGACCCCCGCGGTTGCCCGATGTTCGCGATAACGCGGCGTGCAATTCCCGAAGCTATGATTCGTAAGAAGCAGTAACCTGACACTGACTTGGATACCATGATGTCATGGCTGGTAATGACTGCAGCTTGGTGTAGATCAGAAAACAACGGGCACACAACGAAAGGTATCACAGGACGTATTAGTGTAGTAAATCAGAGTACTGTGACCCAGCAGATAGCAAAGTGCATAGCATGCTTACACAACGCACACAAAAAAACATTTAGGATCCATGGAGCGCAATGAAACTGTCCTCTGGTCTTAAACGCCTACGAGTATCCGGCGACATAGCCCCCCATCCCAACTCCAACAGGCCCAACCCCTGCACGTGGGTCGCCATAAAAATGTCCCTGGGGATATCCCACCATACGGTGTTCCTTGCGGAGGGTGTTGAGGGTGGCGTGGGGAACTGTAAACATAATTCTGTTGCCCCGGCGTTGACCCAGAGGGGTTCCGCGTGATGCGTGGAGACTCGTGTCGAAAATCTGGGGTTTGCATCATGGGTACTCGCGGAGGCATATTTTCTTCCTCCGCGGGGCGTTGCTGTTTCACGGCTTCCTGTAGAGGTGTAGGGTTGTAATAAAGGTCAGAGTCGCGGTCGACCTGAAACCTAAGGTGCACATAAAATGTCTCAGTCATCTTGGCAAGTATTATGCAGATCGTCGACGTACTGCTGTGTTCCAACGTCCCATTGCGGCCCTCTTTCTGCGCGAGCCGTGAGGAGGAGTGAGTTCCATTCTGAAGCTGATTCCTGGGGTGTTACGACGTCAGTGATCTGTTGCCGGTATCTGCCTGAAACCTACGATGGCTTGCGTAAGAGCTCCGGACGGTGGGTTGCCGTTGTGATGATATCGGATGCGAGACTTGGGTTTTAGATTTTTATTATCCTTTCGAACGACAGCGTTGACTGACGCCGTCAGTCGTGTGCCTATACGCTGGGCACCATGACGAGGTACCTTGACTACGATTGACTTGGCTGGCTTTCCGCGTGCCATTAGAGAGACTACTTTGACTACATATGACAAACGTGTTTCGCTGTGGGGGCGTGGAGGTGGGGCATGCCATATATGGAACATAATGGGGGTCGACGGAATGAAATTTCATGGCAATGCGTATAGCATGTGATACGACCCACCACACCTTCGGGCAACCAACTACACACTCGCACATCGATTTGCGATCCCCGGGACACGAGATCATGCCTAGATTCCATCCACAGTCTATTGGAGAGTCCATTTCCAAACACACATTTCGTCAGCTCAAATTCATCATTCCTGGCGCCATCATCACATACGCCTTTGACACTCACCACGTCGTTCTTGACTTGTCGACCCACTCAGAACCGAGCAATATGGCAAGGCGAGTATACCCCCTATACATCTTGCCCCTGTTCATGCCTGAACAGCGTCATATATTTTATACACAGATTATCTGCCTTGCTTTCTCTCGCTCTTGGGTCATTCGTCATCGGGTTGTTCCTATACGTGTTATTTGTACCCTGGATACAGGGCATCGAACTGAACGTACGTCCTTCGGGTGATCTTTACATCCCACAATGCCTCACCCCCGTCCCTCACCTTTTAGTATCGTTTATGGCGCCAATCACCCGTTTTATCTTCTGTCATTCCCGTACTTACCGCCTCTATCCTTGCCGGGTGGTCCTTACTCTCTATCACTCTCGGAAAATGGTCGAAACTCGGATACATCGAAGGAGTCATCGGAGGTAAACCTTTGCTCCCCGTTTCTCATCCTACGTGCCTGTTGAATCACTTTTGATCAGCGTCTGGTCTGTACGCTCTGACATTTGGCCTAATTGGCTTACTTCCAGCGCCCAAAATTCATCGAGCGTGATGCTTCCTTCAACTCGCTAGTCCTCTTTTGTTCACCTGCTTTCCCAGACGATGTGCTGCTGCTGCTCAATGCTGCTTTAATTTCCGTTGGATATGTAATCGATATACGCACGTAATCCTGGACTTGCTCCATCTTGATATCACTTTCTGCTGTCGGTCTTCAAACACTACTGTTCGAATAGGCACTCCTAATGTGTTTCTAAATATATATTCTCCCCGTTCGAAGGGCAGTGGGAAGGACTTACCGAGGATAATCCATCGACCCAGAAGCAGTTACTACATGCCACTGGAGCTGCAAGTGACGTCCTGGAGTGTCTGACCCTGCGCAGATGTCCCGTATCAATGCCTAAGTTACTATCGAATACCCATACGTACATTCCGTCACTGATAACTGACTCAGCATGCCCCTGACTCGTAAGATGACAGGTACATACTCGATGAAATACGTCTCATGAGGTTGTCGACATTCCACATGGACCTCGGGATGATCATATCATCCGTTACCAAGGTTCCATTCAAATTAGGAGAGAGCGTTCTAGGTAGCAATATACGGGCTCTGTAGGGACCAAGTAGGGATTCGACGGAACCCGCATTGAGCACATACATACGTCGTCAGTGCTTATTGGACAAGGTGCAGACGGTGACTGTGATAGATATTCTAGTGTTCCTCTCAGTTTCGAACACAGATATGCAAGCACCCGGTCAACGTACGGGGAGCATTATGTAATACTGTGAACGTACATATGTACGGTGACACGATATCTATCAAATCTTTTTTATATATAAGTAAGGGAGAAGACGACACGACATTATTGTTGGACTGGCCCAGTATCATGTCTAGCACTAGCACCTATACCCGCATCGTCCTGCGCGAACGCCCAGTAGGCCGATATCCTCCCTGATACCTTCGAGACGAAGACGGCGTCCAAGGATGACCTCGTACCCGGACCAAATCAAGTTGTCGTTCGAGTGACATATCTCTCCCTCGACCCCGCAATGCGCGGGTGGCTGAGAGACACTAGAAGTTACTTGCCTCCGGTGCAGGATCGGAGAAGTCATGCGAGCAGCTGGGTTGGGTGTCGTGGTGCAGGTGGGCAGCGGAAGCCAGTTCAAGGAAGGTGATCTCGTATCTGGGACTGTTGGTGAGTTTTACTGAAAATGTGGCTCGTGAGTTGGGCTGTTATAACCCGATGGTAATCGGCGTAAACAGGTTGGACAGAATATGTTGTACTGGATGATAGGAAACTTCAGAAGATAACGTACGCCTCCTTCGCAATAGCCTCTTGGCACATGAAGATCATTGACTTGTCGATCGTTGTTCAGACCGCCTCCAGGATGCACATCTCTTGACTTCTTGAATACCCTCGGCTTGACTGGTGAGTGGGTCGAACTGAGTACTGTTAGATGGTTTCTTTGAACAGGGCTCGATCCCAACAGGCATGACAGCATACTTTGTGGGTTTCGGAAAAATTCTTGTACTGAAATTATTATGTAGTTCACTCGTTCGCACTAAAATTCGCAGGGTCTCCATGACGTTGGAAAACTCAAAGCCGGCGAGACGCTCGTCGTCTCTGGTGCAGCAGGTGCCGTCGGTTCACTTGTCTGCCAGCTCGGTAAACGCGCAGGAGCGCGGGTCATCGGCATCGCTGGCTCATCTGAAAAGTGTGCCTGGGTCGAAACGGAGCTGGGCGTCGATAAGGCCCTCAATTACAAGTTGCCCACCTTCAAACAGGACTTTAAAGACGCCGTTGGGTATTTGGACGTGTACTTCGATAATGTGGGAGGCGGTATCTTGGATCTTGCCCTCACGAGGTTGAACAAACGTGCTCGAATTGCGTTGTGTGGTTGGTATATAATGAGCTATCACTGAACTCATGAACATACCCGTACTGATGTGACCTTGGGTGTCCGCCAGGTGCCATTTCAGCATACAGTCAGTCGCTTGTTGACATCGATGCTCCCTAACCCTTGTTCTGATGTTCCATCAGACTCAGCGGAGTCTCATCAAGGACTTCAGAATTACATGAACCTTATCGCTCAACGCGCAAAGATGGAAGGCTTCATAATGTAGGTATTCTCCCAGCATTGCATCGTCGTTATCATCGTCGTCGACAACATGCTCAAGCGTATGACAACACAGTTTCGATTACGCATCAGAGTATCCCAGGGCAGTCAAAGAACTGGCCGTTGGGCTCGCCGATGGATCCATCAAACGAAAATTCCATATCGTTGAGGGTCTTGAGAAGGCGCCCAATGCATTACTGATGCTATACTCTGGCGCTAACGACGGAAAACTGTACGTTGTTGTGGTTTGTCTCTGCCTGGCGAGAAGTAGTAAGAGCCGACATGGACTGATTTGGGATTCTAGGGTCGTTAAGGTCTCGGACGAGCTTGGTCCTGGATCTTCGAAGCTATAAGAAGAATGGGAATGCGACAAGGTATGTCTCATGGACGCATCCTGATTAGATGAGCGGCAGTGACGGGGTCCCAGAGAAGCGTTGTGCGGGTCTCAATAGGAACACCGGTCAACGACTGGGAGTATGAGACAAAGCAGAGGAAAGGGTGTGTGTTGGATTGACATGGTTACGTTACATCGATATTACGACTGGTACGGGATGAAAATAAGATTATACTCTAGAACTATTCCGAGGTAGAGCGAGAGGAACAAGGCAAGACATAGGATAAGAATAGGTTGAGAACAGCGGCCTCCTCACGTCCTCGCATACCAAGTGAGATTCAAGATGCACAGGAAGGGTTCTTAGAGCGCCAGGCCCTCCGTATGAAAATAGGATTATACTTCCGAGGGAGAGTGGGAGGAGCAAGACATAAGATATGAATAGGCTGAGAAGAACGGCTTCCTCACGTCCTCGCACACCAATCGAGATTCAGGGTGCACAGGAAGGGTTCTCAGAACACTGGGCCGTCCGTATGAAAGTAGGGTTGTACCTCCGAGGTAGAGTGGGAGGAGCAAGGCATAGGATATGAACGGGCTGAGAAGGGCGGCTTCCTGCTGTCATGTTCTCGGCACATCGGACCCTCCGTAGAAGTCATGTCCGTGGTTGTTCTCCCAACGGATTTAGCTCTAGCCACGTTTGCAATACGGTCTGGGTTTTGCAATTGGAGGTCGTTTTCTGTGTGGTACTGCGTACGAGCGCGGTAAACTTCAACATGATGTGAAGTGATTACTATGACAAAAGGTGTAGATGGCGGCGTCACAGAGACACCCGAAAATTTAAGTAGCAACTGAAACGTACCGCGAGTCGAAGAGCCAAGGAGAAAATCGTAGACGGCAAAGGCCAAAATAGTGGCAGGGGTGTTCGTCAGCGCTGATATGGCGGCGTATGCCCCCCCAGAGGCTTTCGGCCCCCAAATTGTCATTGCCATTAGGCGTCCCCCGACATCTCGAGCAGTATTAGCAGGTGCTGAAAAGGTAATTATGGAACAACGATTTCCACATTGCATTCTGTTGAAAAATTAAACAAAAACCGACTTACCACCTGTCGGAGCGTATCCCCAGATCACAACCGCACTGTCAGTGTGGTCATTCTCAGAGGGTTGAGAGGACGAAAAAAAATCACACTTACTATGTGAAACCGATGATCCAAGGTGCGAGTGCAGGGGGGACGAAGTGATTCGTCGGATCCCTACATCCACATATAGCGAGACCAAGTACGAAATTCTGCACGTGTGACGGGAATAACATTCTGAACGTCAATACAAGCGGGGAAACGAGTTCAACGACTCACGCTCATGAACTCGTTGAGCAACACACGATATAGATTCACCTTCGGAGTTGGGTAAAGTGCGAACACTCCCGCTGGCCCAACATTCGTGAACATTGTGGTATCATAAGTTCCCTGCGCCTTTAAGACATTTTCGGCAGCCTCGCAGTAGCACGAAGCTCAAGACTAAGAAATCCGCCAGGATGTTGGGAAACAGGTACTTACAACTAGATGGTCTTTCCATTGCATGTAAATTATTAAACAAGCCACGTAGACGCCAAGTACCTGAGCGAGGATATATCTGCGGGGTAACTTCGAACAGATGATCAACGAAGGAAAAGTGCTACGCAATACGAACCTCGCCACTTTAGCAATGGGAAAACCCCTGAACATGCAGAGAGTTATGGTAAGTCCCGGATTAATATGCCCACCCGAGGTTGCCGCGCAAAGTGTGATAGAAATTACGACACCGATGGCGTACGAAAAGCCGACGGTATATAGAGCTATATGGCATGCCACATCATAAGGGAGCCTCTACCTCAATGAAAAAATTACCGACATCCGATCCCATTTTGTGATGTTATCGCTCCGACTACATATGCTGCGGTGGACCCTAGACCTGTACGTACCAGCAGAATTAGCCCAAGTATCTATAGCCTATCATGGAAAGTTACTTGACCTGAATAGACGTAGAGAAACGCGCCGAGCTGAGCTAATATTAAACGGGAATTCCAAGCAAGGGAGACGGGTTAACCACCTACCATTTCGGCGAGCATTTCGACGAGCCAGTGCACTTTCTTGTGCTTGAAGTATTCCCAAGCAGTCATATCCGGCAATCGAGGCTCAACATCGCGTAAGTGGATGACGGGTTCGCGTACTGCCATGAAGTTAGGATTAAGAAGGACTAACCGAGAGAGGCTGACGTGCCTTTATGTGCACTGGCTGAACCAGACAGAGAGGCTAGGGCATGTATCCCGCAGTATGCAACTCAGGTCCCGTCAACACAGGAAGACATGCTGTTATAGAGGAGTCTCACATTATAATTAACTTACACGCGGGGGAACACTGCACCCCTGTGCCCCGTATACAGTCAGTTCTTTGCAGTGCGTTTCCACCAAGCTGAACTCCATCGCACAGGGGAAGGGGTGTGCCCTCGGAGCTCAGAGTGAAAATGGATGATTGCTCGGAGTGAGCCGCGGTGAGTAAATGGGTAAGGACAAACCACCCACTACCGAGTAACATACGCAGGGTCACTTCAAGACCGGAACTGCTTGTAACCGGCTTGTATCTCTCTGGCCTAATAAAAATGCCCCGAGCCCCGCTCAAGTAAAATGACAACCGACTTACTTGATTCGGAGTTCGGAGGCAGAACAGAAAATGCGATCAACTCCGCAATCCCACAATATATTACTCGCGCTCTTTTGAGCATAGCGGTTTTTTCAATATCCTCCCCTCTGCACTTGTTAGGAAGACTCCTGTTGCGGGATGCTCCCTGGCTTTGTAATATAGAATTCCAAATGGGCTGTCGTACGGTATGACCGTTTGCTGGTACGAGGGTGTTTTGGCGACATGAGCCGCGACCATGCTTCCGGGCCCCAGCAAGAAACTGACCAACCACTGGTGCAGCAGGCTTCTTTTAATTCAATACAATAATGTTCCACAGGTTTCGACACGGCAGAGCATCAATGGGTTGTTGTTGGGTCGATCGGTCACGTTCCCAACTCGTTACAGGCGGTTTGCAGAAGCCAAAAATAGAAATGAAAGGACTCGCCCTTCTTTTGTCTCGACATCGACTGCTTGAGCACTCGAAGATTACGTTCTATCGATCCAAGAAGTCAACTGTAGGCTCTGGACACACCCAATGGAAGGCTCTGCGCATCTAAGCAGGGGAGCCCTGCAGTGAAACTCTTTATCCAAGATGCTTTTGGCAACGCCGGTTCATCATCACGGTATTGATAGAAATATTTAGATGCTTCAGGAGTCTTACGACCAGTCGCTTCCAAACGGAGGTTGTTATTGACAGGCTGATATTTTCCTCAGGTAGTTTTGCAGATCAGTGGACGCTCCAAAGCAGGGAGGGAGGGCCTTTCTTTTATGCTGTGGTGCCTCCTCGTAGTCTGCGAGGAGCGTAGTGTATCACTATAGTCTCTGCATTATAGCACAGGCAGTTCAAACTTCAAGGTCTTTTTTCCCCTCTGGACTTTCTTCGCAACCCTTCTGCACTGCTTAGCACACAGATCCACACATCACTATCGCATGACAACCCATAGTGTTCTCCAGACACCACCAAGGTCCCACATCAAATATGACCGCATTATAACGATATTAACGCTCGACGAGGGCCGCGTTCATCCGTTGAGGCATGAGGGTGATGAGTCGTAGAGCCTCCTTATACAAGACCTTACGATGGTTGGCATACATGCTATGAAGGCGAATCATACGATCATATAGCAACTCGATACCCTCGACCCCTCAGTTGGTCTGCACGGCGGCAAAACCATCCAAGGCCAAACTTCTTTCAAACATGGTTTCGGACTGTAGGTCGTCTTTCAACTCCAGGCATATCGCCAATATGCTTCTTAGCACCATTCGAGAGTGAGTTTTCGCCCGATTTTAGACCGTCGGGACGAAGTTGGGGCGGAAGCCCGTTGTCTTGCTGGTATTGGACCCGAGCACGCAGGAAGTCGACGTGGTACGGGGTCAATGCTGTGTGCGTGAATAGTATTCAAGTTATGTTCATTTGTAAAGTGCGTAAAAAAGGACGTACTGCGAGTACCGGAGCCAAGGAAGAGATCGTAGACGGCGAAAGCAAGCACAGTTGCAGGTATGTTTGTCAATGCCGCTATAGCTGCATATGGACCGCCAGCGGCTTGCTTCCCCCAGATAGTAAGAGCCATCAGACGACCTCCAACATCACGGGCCGTGTTGGCGGCAACTGCGAGAGTTGGTTAGGAATAACATGTAATAATAACACACCGAACGTCGGGAAAGGCAACGCACTGGCTGTCGGAGCATAACCCCAGATTGCGACCGAGCTATCATGAGAAGGTGGCGTATCAGAACACTAATAGTAAGGCACAATACTTGGCTGAAGTGGAGTATAGGGGCTCTTACTAGGTGAAGCCGATGATCCACGGGGCGACCATGGGAGGTATGAAGTGATTTGTTGGATCCATAACGCCACATATAGCGAGGCCAAGCATGAAGTCCTGTAATACACGACCGTGGGATTCGCAACCATCAACGGAAGAAATGATGAGGGAGTCGGAGTCACGCACAGTCACGAACTCGTTGAGCAACGCGCGGTGCAGATTTGTTCCTGGGGATACGTAGAGCGCGAATACGCCAGCAGGGCCGAGGTTCGTAAACATCAGGGTGTTGTAGAGCCCCTTTGCGTTCAGCACCTCTTCTGCAGCCTGATGGGAACAGAATCGCCCAAAAGGTTGTTGAGAAAGGAACATGGGCAGTCTTTGCTGCCAGACGTAAAGTAGCTACTCACGACAAGGAGGTCTTTCCATTGCACGTATACTACAAGGCAGGTCAAGTAACTGCCGAGTATTTGTGCGACGATATATCTACATTGGGACATCGCACTCAGCTGATGAACGAAAGGGGGTATTAGGCACGAACCTCACGGCCTTTGCCTTGGGAAAACCTCTGAATAGGGCAAGTGTGATGGTAACACCTGGACTGAAATGGCCACCAGATGCTGCTGAGCACAACGTGACAGCAAGGACGATTCCGATTGCATAGGCGAAACCGATGGTGTACAGAGCTACGTGGAGGTTCTTCGCTGAATTTTGCATTCAAGGGGACGAAAAAATGACTACCGACATCCAATCCCGCTTTCCGCTGTGAGGTTTCCAACAATCAGTGCTGCTGTTGGCCCCAAACCTGCAGCATGGAAACGGGGTCAGGATGGATTTGCTGGAAATTAGCGGAGTGGTCTGACCTGCATACACGTAGAGGAATACGCCAAGCTGCAATACCATTCCGCTGAGTTTCCACTGGAGTCCGCGACAGAAAGAAGACAGCGTGTTCCCACCATTTCTGCGAACATCTCGACGAGCCAGTGTACCTCCCTGTGTTTGAACCGCTCCCAAGTGGACATATAATTCGGTCGAGGGTCGACATCGTGCAAGTAAACGACTTCGCGTGCCATCGCAGGCCGCTGGCTCGGTCAAGGGAGGAGATGAAAACTGGGAAGGTCAACGTCAAAGCGATCCCACGAACAGACCTTTAAAGGCCCGGCCTGGCAGCTCCGTACTAAGTAGGATCACCGAGCATGTGCAGAGTTAATGTGCCACGTCTGATAAGGCACATATGTATATGGGGTTCTGTCATTCGAGGAACAAGAGTTTAGCCAATAGTGAAATCCCTGGCAGAAGTGTGTATGCATATCATGTGCTTTGAACGATAGGCTATGGATCCAAGAATTTGAGCAAGCAATTACAGATCTTGGCATGTGCGAGATTGGTTGTGCTGTTGGTAGTGTAGTCAGTCAAAATCCCATCCCATAGTTCATTCCGTCAATCTCGTACCTTCTGTGTGTACGTGCGGAAGTGGTTCTGGCGTTGGTATCAGCCACCACACAAATGACGTGTTGTCGTGTCTGCGCAGCGGCCCCACGAGACCATCAGAAAGCGGACCGCGCAGGCCATCTAAGCAACTAAAATCTGATGTTAACCACCACCATCTCATCATCCGACCTGCACCAGCTACTGGCACTGTGACTGGCCAACAAGATTTTAAGACAACATCTGCCGAATGACGCGGTCACTGTCTAATATTCCTTCGAGGTTGACCGCACAAGATAACTCCGGCGACACTTGCCGTTTTGCGGTAAGGGAAACAACATCCTGCAGCTGTTCTTCTGCTGTCCCCGCATCATGCAGGTATGCCGTGTCATCGCCTATCTTTCTGTGAACAGCCTCTCATGATCAATGTTGTGAATGTACGGGCTTTTGATCGCGAGAAGAACGCTTCCAATGCGGACAGAGAGGCCGCGTCAACTGCATAATAATTACCGGACGTGTTCAGGATGAGTGGGTCGGGTCTAGCAGCATACTACTTCAAGTTCGTAATTCGAGGCGAGTCTTATGATATGGTGTATATATCGTTGGACGCAGACCACTCGAAGCTTGCGGTCCCGTAGCAGTCCTGCGTCCCAAATTCTATGGTCGCTACTTGCGTACGTGAGGACCCTGCGACGATGGCGGTACCTCGCGTCGTCGCCACTTCCAGGCCCGGGCCCTCTGTCGTAAACCATATCTTCCCAGCGCTCCGCAGATGGTCTGTCTGTTCTACTCTTCGCAGGCTCAAGGACTCGCTGGCGCAGATAGTCTGAAACTTCCATCAAGACGGCTGACTGTCCCATAGTTGCTTGATTGCTGACTTGTCGCTATCGTGGCATTGATGGTATGCCGATGAAGACTTGGGTTGCCAAAACATACTCGAGAAATGATCGTCGAAGCACGGAAGCGAAGCGTATCGCACTTACGTGCGGATTGATTAACCACCGTGCCTTGTTCTGCAAGCAGGCCATCCGGGGAAAGCGCCCCAGAGTTCGATGACATACAATCGGCAGCTACATATATCAATCGCCGCGTGGTAGGTTGCAGTGCTGGTGGGATGGCTGTTATAATTGGGGGTCGAATGGCCGGGTGTACAGCCTGGCTTGCAGAGGACAAGCATGCGTTGGGACCCCGGGAGACGGGATTCAAACTCCGTGAGTGTCGACGGCGGGTCTCGACTGCAACGACGGGTGGACCGGAGGATGTTGGTCGTGTATGGGGTAGTAGCGTAGATGGCAAATGCGAGCATGGATAGTCGTAGGAGCACCAGGAATGAGGACGGGGGCAGTGGACAGCGACGATATGTGGGGGAGTGGTGGCCGGGGTCTGACCGTGGCTGCATTGTTATTGGCTAGCTGGAGAATTTGGCGACTTGACTCTTCGACGACGTCCCAGTCGAAAACACTTGGTTAGCGTTGTGGTCGCCCAGCTTGTAGCCAGGCCCTGCTGTTTTCTCTTTTCTTTCCTTCTGTTTTAGTTTTCTGGTTCATCGCACTCAGGTCAGGTCAACCCAGCGCACCCAGCTTCCCAGTCGCGTCGTGCTCGCTATCTGTCGACATTTCAGCTCTCTTTTGGCTCGCTCTTACTACTCACTGTTTCTTCTTTCTTTGCTTTCTGTTCTCACTTTACCCCCTTCCAAATGGCATCTGCTTCTCGTCCGAAGACTCAGAAGAGAGAACCCACCACCCGGTTCGTCCCCAGATCCTTTCCCTAGCCTTGCCCTGTCTTCTCATCTCTCCCAGCCGCACCCAGGCGTGGTCAGGGGCCAGGGCCTCTCCCACCTTCTCTCCTGCCAATTCCCCTGCTCGCCTCCCAAACGGCCCTCCTCCATCCAACAATCAGGGGGCATTCCCCCCATTGGCCGGTGCCAATGGCTCTCGCCCTCAGGATCCCCCCCAGCCCCAACCCCAACCTCAGCCTCAGGATCGCATCATTCAGTCCCTCACAGGTCTTATTGTACGTCTCACCTCGCTCTGTCTTTGCCTCTCTCAACATCGCGTTGCAGGGTACCACCATTACCTTGACTACCAAGGGCGGACTACGCTACGAAGGTGCCGTGTCATCTACAGGACCCGAAGGGGACAAGCAAGGCGTAACGTTGAAGGACATTAGGGAAATTTCAAAACCTGGAACTCCGCTCAAGGACTCCCTCTTCATCCCTTCTTCCAGCATCGACACATGGCAATCTGGCCCTGCCGATGCCAAAGTGCCGAACGGTGATTGTGAGTGTGCCACTTGTTGACCCAACCAGTGCAACTCGTGTACCTTGTTTTCTTGTTTTATCCTGGTGACCGCTGTGACACTGACGCTGACGCTATTGTTGTGCTTCCAGCCTTCAGGACGGATACCGAGATAGCCGCCAAGGCAAAACTGTCTCGCGAGCGCGAGTTACAAGCCTGGAAGTCTCCAGAGGATGTTTCCAGCAGCGGTGCTGCGGCTGTGCATGAAGGCCTAGGGGACGAGGTTACTTTCGGTCCGGGTGCGGGCGCCAATGTTTCGTGGGATCAGTTTGCCGTGAACGAGCAGAAGTTTGGCGTCACGACTTCATTTAACGAGGAATTCTACACGACCAAGTTGGATCGCAATGCTCCAGATTTCAGGGAGCGAGAGAAGAAGGCGCAGCGCATTGCTAGCGAGATTATGGGCGTAAGCTACCTTATAATTAGGTGTACCGACTGATGGTGCTGATCATTGGACAGGGTGCGACGAGTAATCCCCATATGGCCGAGGAGAGGGGGTTGGCCATCGATGACAGTGGTATAAATGAAGAGGACAAGTGCGGAACATGCTTCTTTTTCTTAATGCTCCCTACACTCATGCGCTATGCACGTCAGGTATGGTGCAGTTGTCCGCGGTGCGAATGCTTATGTTCCGCCGGGAGCACGTAAACCACAGCAGCTACAACAGACTGCAGGGACATCAACTACCACAACTTCTCCACCGAAGCCTGAGATTCCCAAGGTTTCTGTGAATGGCCCCGATGGAAGTGTAGTAGCCACAGCGCAGAAGGAGGTGACTCCACCCACAACCAAGTCGACGTCCCCGGCACCCTCGACCTCATCTGTGACCAAGGTTTGTCTTACAACAATTCGAGCACGATCTTCAGTGACCCATACTCTGGCGCCGATGCACGTTTCACTGACTTTGGGTTCTTCTCTTTTGGCAGCCGCCCGCCGATCCCGTTCCAGCATTCCGTGATTTCGTTACAAACGAAAGGCAACGCTTGACTCAAAAGAAACAAGCACTGGTTAAGAGCGAAATGGACAAGCGCAAGGCAGAGCTCATCAAATTCTCTCAAACGTTCAAGGTCAGCGGCTATCATTTTACGTACTTTCTTGCACTGCTTACCGGCGTTTGCAACGTTCCCAAACAACAGCTCAACAAGCCTATGCCTGATGATCTCGTTTCTATTCTTGCCAAGGATGAAGAAAAGAAACGCCAAATCCGGGAGAAGGCTTCCCAAGACGCTGCTTCAGGGGCAGCACGTGCCATCGGTACTCCTGCAACTCTCAACGCGTCTTCTAGCGCCTCACGAATGCCACAAGTTCCATCCAAGGTTGTTGCAGAGACGGCTCGTAAGCCTGCATCTCCCGCGAACGTTCCTACGAAACCCGTACCACCCGCCGCCGCTGCCGCTGCCACTGCGAAACCTCCTGCGTCGAAGCCTGTTGAAACTGGAAAAACTAATGGCAAAATGACTGGCATGTACATCCAGCCCATACCGCCGTTCAAAGGCAACAAGGCTCGCTCTCCAGCACCACAAGCAAACGGGACGACATCCAGTGCCGCAGCTCCTACTGCTCCTACTTCTCCTACCACCGCCGCCAACCGATTGAATGCGAATGCCTCGTCTTTCAGGCCGAACCCAAAGGCAAATGCTTTCACTCCTGTAAAATTGATGTGTGGATCCCGTGTCCGGTAATTGACTAATGCATGTTGAAGCAGGGTCCTACCTCTCCGAACCCCAGTGCTGCATCCGCTTCGGCCTCTGCATCGCCCAAGCCAAAGGCTGCAGAATCTGTATGAGTAACCTCAATATTTCGTATCGTAACGAGATTGACATGAAATTTAGACTCCTGTAACTCCCAATCCGTTCTTCGGTCCCAAGTTCGTGATCAAAAAGGCGGTAGTTAACGTCAAGGACGAGTTCAATCCTTTCAAGAGTGGCAAAATTGCCGAGGCGAACACCGTAGGTATGTGCAAAACGACCTCGCTGGTGATTTAAATTCCCCCCCTGATTGCCCGCTGTAGCTGCAACCTGGCCATACACTGGCAAGCGTTACATGTACATGTTCCCAACTGTTCAGCACCAGACGCCACAACAACCAACCAACATGGCTCCGCCTGGTCCACCCCCCGTCACACACCCTGTCTACGAAGAGGGAGAACAACGTTTTGTCTACATACCTTACTATCATGCTGGACAAGTGAGCAGCCAGCAACCGCGGGATTTGTTGTGCAACCGTTGATTTTTTTCTCTTGTTAGCCCATGATGCATGGAATGGCACCACCACCTCCCGGTGCTTATGTGTCCTCGCCCTTCATGCAACCAATGCCATATCCACCAGGCATGCCACCAAACGGGCAACGTGAGCGATCTACTTTTTGCCAGGTTCGACCGTTGAACTCAGCCGATGCTCTAGCGATGTATGCTGCGTCCCCAATACAGATGCCTCGTGAGTACCTCGAGTCATTATTTCAAGATTGACATCCTTAAGATGTCTTGTTTGCTAGCACCGCAATATATGCCACCGCCTGGCACGTATCCGCCCCCACCAAATGGTGCAGGTCCTCGTCCTTCGATGCCGCCTACCCCTACGCCCATGCATGCACACCCTTATTACCAAAGTCCACAACGTGCGTCTTATCAATCCCAGTGGTTGTTCTTACCGTTGACCCCCCGTCGCGCAGTACAACATGCAGTTCCCTACCCAATGATGATTCCTCCTGGAGGACCAGGTGGTCCCCCTCATCCCTACGAGGCGGGGCCAGCGCCACCACCGATGGGCGGCGTTGGCCACGCATGATCCTGATTTGACATGCTTGGAGTTGCAGCAAACGATGAGCGTTCTACACACACATTCTTTGTTTCCCCCCCTCTCTCTCTTCTGTTGCTGTTGTTGTGAGCAAAGCAATTTGTGCCGGTATCTGTTGTATGTGACTCGATGAGACCACGTGGGGGAGATGGGCGGGGCGCACACTTCCTTCCTTTTCCATCACACACCAAACCGTTTTTTTCCATTTCATTTCATCATTTTTGTCCTCATTTCTTCTCTGTCATCTGCAACTACCGCTGTCCTGGTTGGTCTCTTTCTTGTGTAGCTACGATCTTTTGCTGGCACCAGTTGTTTTGGATCCAGGATTTGCTGTCGACACCGTCGTTTGTCGGTCGTGTGCCGTGCCTTAGGGGGAGGGTGTGTGTTGATTCGGGTGATTGTAAAGGGAAAAAAAAAATGTCTCAATAGTCGCTCACCACAGAAAGTACATACCTCATAGTTACTGTCATTTTTTGCTCACTGCAGGCTGCAAATGTGGTTTGGTATGTTTCGGATCCGGACTCCGCATGGTTTGGTCTGTAGTACCCCAAAGTGCCACGTTGGAGTGGTATATTTGATTGGTTAGGTGTCCGTGTGGCCCCTTTTACCAATTGTGCTACAAACACGTACTTGAAAATTGACTGAAGCGAACGGTACCCGAATGATTCTAATTCTCACTCAGGAACCATTACAAAGATCGACGCTCCTCACTACTTCAGGCTATGGGCAAGTTTAGCATTGCCCAGCACTTCCGCGAACAATGGAAGTCGCTCCCTATCTATTCAGGTGATGTGGGGTCGAAGGCGATCATGGTAGTCGGGTCGAACGTTGGGATTGGTCTTGAGGCATCCGTTCACTTGACGCGTATGAAGCCCAAGCTTCTGTTCCCTACATGCAGAGACGAGGAAAAATGTGAACGGACGCGTGAAGGTAAGTAGGTGAGATACCATAAATACTAAATGAACGCTACCTTCCTGGAGGCGACGACGACGCACCACTATTTCAGCTGGGCATTGATGCTATTTCGTTCTAGTTCTGATGGAGCGCACCGACGATGACGGTGACGGAATAATTCCATTGCCGCTCGATCTTAGCAGTTTCGACAGCGTGCGTGCGTTTGCAGCTACGTTTGCAGCTCAGCCGTGTTCGGATGATGGGTTGAATGTGCTCGTCGCGAACGCGGGCATGTTTATACGGGAGTATACTACGACGAGTGATAACTGGGAAATTACGTGCGTGTGTCCGACGCTCGATGACGAGTCAAACGACACTGACATATATTGATCGTTTCTAATATGCAAGGCTTCAAGTGAACTATCTATCTACGGCTTTACTGAGCATTCTGATGCTCCCGCACCTCGTCAAAGCCTCCACTCCAGAATCCCCCTCGCGTCTGGTTGTTGTCTCTAGCCTTGGTCATTATTTTGGTGCAGGGAGGTTGAAGAATGCGGGGCAGTGGGAGAGCGTGTTAGAGGGTATAAATGACAGGAATCTCTGCTATAGGTTAGTGGTGTTGTCCGCTCTGTTAGATAGCGTTAATTCATTCGACAACTGCAGCGGGGACCGGTACAATGTGACTAAGCGTGGGTGTTCTTTGACCATACAATGTGCGTTGCTTCCGAGGATTTATGCGGGCTTGTAGTGCTTGAGGTCATGTTTGTGCGAGAACTCGCCGCTCGTCTCCCAACTCCTACACCCGTCGTTGCATGCACCGTCCACCCCGGATTCTGCCTCTCGAACTTGTTCCGGGACATCAGTGGTAAATGGTACACTCGACTGTTGATATCCTTGGCGGGCGTGCTCTTTTCCGCACGTACGGCTGAAGAAGGCAGTCGGACGCTCGTTCATGCGGCGGTTGGTCCCGACGAACTTGCGATGCATGGACGGTACTTGTCGAGCTGCCGAGTTGCGGAGGAAGCCGATTACTTATTTACGCCTGAGGGGCAGGCGTTTTCTGGGAGACTTTGGGTAAGTCTACTTCTAGAGTTTCTTGCCGGTGTTCGTTTGCAGTGAGGCTGACGTCTGTGTCTCTTTATGTGTAAGACTGAGACGATAGACACCCTTTCTAAGGTGGATGGTCGTGTGCCGGATATCGTTAAGCAGTACCTTCGGGTAGATTGAAGGACTGGTGTTTTCTTTTGTAGTGACCAAGTAATAACTCCCTCTGCATGTAAGTTACTGATTGGGGCGGTCATTTTGCGCAGCCCAATCGATGTTAATACCCATACTATTCGCACTCAAACATGCGTAACATTGAAACGGAGTAATATGTCACCACGTCAGTTCGTTGATAAACTCCGCTTGACCCGGTGGGATGGTGTTTCGATATGTTGGAGAAGTTGCTGAGTGACGAGGTGTCGGTTTTTTTCCGTAGCAGCAAGTTGGATGCTGTTGTGTCTCCTCTCGCAGCTTCTCTCGTCCCGTTCTATGCTTTATTCACATCAACGTCTGCTACGGTGAAAAGATCGATATGTCAGAGTGGAGAGCATAACATCTGTGTGTTGCCACAGCGAAGAGAGGCATAACTCTAGAGCCTGAATGCCTGCATTCCGAACTGGGAAACAATGGGTAAATACGAGACAGTACACAATACCTTTTCTAAGACTTGTATCAAGATATGCAACAAACTTGTGCACGAGGTACGTATTAGAAGCGGCAGAGCACGGATCCTGGTAATTCGGTCGACGGCCAGTCCCTCACCCATATGTTCCGGTACTTGCACGTTCGAGTTCAGAACGTATTGTCGACTCCACCATACCAATAATAGGGGGATTTCCATAGACATCCTAGAAAGTCCGAGAAATAAGTTATCAGTTCGCATGTAGAAATGAAACAAATAATACCGAATCGGATGGGCGCAGAGTCAGATTGATATTGAACGTTAGCGGAAGGTGTTTCAACTCCAGCACGCAACATTCGCATAGCGAGTTGTACAATGAGATCAACCATGGGCTGTTTAGCACGAGGCCTTTGGTATTGAACCCGGACAATGTCACTTGTAACGGAGGACGGCCCCTGAGTTTTCGAATGCGAAGCCATTTAACGAGGATATTATTGGGATCGAAGCGGCCGAATTTTTCAAGGGACAGATGCTCGAGGTGCGTCCAGCGGTCCGCAGTGGACAAAGTGCTACCATCCTCTTCCGCCACGACACAGAAAGGAAGGAAATCAAGTGTGTGCATTTCCATATGGCGTACACCAGGGAATGCCGCATAGACGGGTGCAGCATCCTTAATGCCCGCATGAGCAAGAGAGCTCGGAGAATGTTGAAGGCAAAGATGTTGAACGTTTGGGAATTTGCCCCCAAGACCTGCGAATGTCTTCGACCAACTGACATCGGCCGTCGGAGACGACCACATGAAATAACCGAGCCTCGGGGTTACAATGGCCAACAAAAATGACTGGGGATCGTCGAGCGCGACCGTAAGAGTCTCGAGGAGTGGTAAGTGGATACTCTCAGGAAGTAAAGCTCCGCAATTCGACCCGCATATCGTCAGCGCTCTGAGCGACATTATTGATGGTAACCGTGGCGCCATCAACAGAGAATATTTCAAGCGAAGAGATTTGAGGCTAGCAGCAGCTGAGAGGTTATCAACTCTGATGCCTTCCTCAAGGTCCAGGTCTTCGAGCGTATGGGCATGCTGCGGACCAAGGAATGGTGGGTAGTCAGACTGTTGTGTTATGTGGATGGTAACGCGTTTCAGAGAGGAAAACATCACATTCCAAATGCTTCCGATGATCCTCTCCTCGAGTTTTTCGTTGTTATGCTGGATCATGAGGCTACGCCAGCGGTACCCACAAGAAATAACTAGACCAAGTAGTTGAAAGAACCTTAGAGAAAATTCTTCCTCGTGATACCAATAGGATAGTTCGATGTCAAGTGAACATTCGCGACTTCTCTTCACGTGTGTTCTCACAAGAGAGGCGGACCACCCAGGGCTTATCGCAATATTGGTCCAGAGATCAGGGGACGTCAAGATCACATTTCTCCAACGACGTGACACGCTAGCCAACAACCTCTTGGTACGCCGATGGGCAAAGGCTGGAGAACCGGTACAGCCGTTGACCACCAGAGAGATTATCTGATAAAGGGTTGTAACAGGAAGACGGCTGATAGGATGGTTTTTAGCGTGCTTGATGAGTTCGCCGATCCTCTTCTTCTGCACCTGGATGGCAGATCGGACGTTACGGAGGCGTTCAAGTAATTGCCGTTCTTGATCTTCTAACAGTGCCAACTCGGCTCGGGCTTCAGTAAGTTCATCCATAGCTGTATCACTGCGATAGAAATCATCATCAGTGTCGTGCATGAAGAATTCGAAATAATACAAAGACCTTTGCCAGCACGGCGCAAGGTAAGGAAAATGGGTCTCTCGGGCATGGCGACATGAGTGTGTGCGCGACCACGTGACATGCTACAAATGAAGGCCAGCATGTCCAAAAATTTGCGTGCATCCTAACTCGAGATAGCATAAGTCTAGCCTTAGAGAAATATAAAGATCCACTCTGCCTATGATGACCATGTCAAGTGGAGGATCTGCACGTTCTTTGGGCACGTCCCCAGCCCCCAGTCAGTAATTCTTTATTTCTATCGAGTTTCTTGCCGGCGTTTGCGCCAGGGCTGATGTTGGTGATTTACCCGAGACGCATAAGCATATATCCCTTCTGTGTAAATTAGCTCGTTGTCTGCCAGAATTGCCAAGCAGTTTCTTGGGGTGGATTGAAGGACTCTTTTTTTATCGTGCCGCCTCTCGGTCGAGTAAGTTACCGTTTGATACGATGGTTTCGGGCAACCAATCAGCGATAGTCCGTATGTCTTCACAATTAGACATGCATAATAATATTATTACACATGTCTGAATGTGAATCAGATGAGTTCGCTGATAAATTCATCCATTGTAGGAGCCCCCCAGTGGTTTTACAGCGACCTTCAAAAAAGCTGGTGATGACAAGAGTGGGATTTGAACCCACGCCCTCTTACGAGGATGAGAAGACCTGAAGAATCAGGCAAGCTTGCGCTTGAGTCACACGCCATAGACCGCTCGGCCATCTTGCCAGCACAACTAAACCGTGTTTTTGGGGATCATGTACAACAGAAGACCTAGTCGCCGAGACGTTCTCTTTTGTGACCAGAACTGACCAAAACTCAAACCAGCGTTTTTATTTAGTTTTGCAATGTTGCCAAACAACACCATACTAATTTTAGTAATTATCGGGCGAGCAGAGCAGACTAGTATTCGTCAAGCTGCCGAGTTGCGGAGGATGATATATTTACACCTGGAGGGAAGGCATTTTCTGGAGACAGTAGGTTTGTTTAAAAATTACAAAATAGTTTCTTACTTTAGTGTTCATGTGTAAGGCTGAGACAATAGATACCCTTGCTGAGGGGGATGGCTGTGTGCCGGAGATCGTCAATCAGTGCCTGCTGGTGCATTGAAGGATTTTTTCTGTTGTGGATTTCCCAAGTGCTGCCACCAGGCCAAGCAACAACACTTAGTATGTAAGAGGTTGTCTGATCAACTAGGCCTCGCTGACCAGCCGGCCTGAGTGTTCCCCTGCCTGCCACTTTACACTGGGCTTTACACATTCAAGGAAGACTGACTACCGTAGACACGGTTTAATCAGAATCCACCCACCCGACTCAGCCATTCCGAAGGACTGCAACTCCGAAGGAAGGGATCGTAGTATGCGAAGTTCCGCACCTGTCATTGCATCATTGCGATTGATTTAAGGATATATTGAGCGACCAAATTCTCTGGGAGGAATGGCAGATGCACACAGGATCAGCGCCGGGTGCGAGAGTACCACTGGCGACATATCCACTTTCGCTGTAACCGGGTTGGGGAGCTGGACTAGTTAATCCTGGAAGCAGCCCCTACAACGGATGTTTCATTGCATCTTCGACTCGTACATCCTAGAAGTAGGGAGCAGGATAAGGTCATCTAATGATACTGCGTGGCATGCAAAGGAGCGATGTGACGAGGTGAATACTCAACAAGGTAACGAGGTGGTATAAGTACGCCGAGCTTTCTCACCTGTCCTCGAGCGACCAACCGTTGAATCACGAGTCTTTCACAAAAATGCGTTCCAGCCTGGGTGGTGTCACACGTAAGTAGATGTATGGAGAAAACGAGAACGAGGAGGAACTGCGGCGGGCACGCCAGGCGGTCACTTGGCTCCCCAGAGGACGGAATCCACTGCAGCAAGCGGCCCCCAAGACTGAAAGGGAATGATCAATAAATTACCGTTCTTCGTAACGACGCGACCGGTATTAAAGGTGCAATAGAATACCTGAGTCATGCGGTCCTCTTCCCCCGCAGATGGTTCGTGTTGGAATCCAGAACCAGCGGTGTTCTCCCGAAATCTGTTCAAAGTGTGGGTAATCTTTGTTGACCTCGATTATGATCACATCGCGAGTCTAAGCGTAGCACGACATCATTATCGATGGCGATCGTGTGCGATTGCATGAGAGGGGGACGGAAATAGAACGCGAGCCGAATCGATAGTGGGAACTTTTGCTGGGTTTGTGAAATACAGTGAAGAAGGCATCTTTGTTGATGCAAAATACAACCTAGAAGGCAAGGTCTTTCGAAGTTCCATATTAACGTAGTGGCCGTCTCGGGTATAGGATGGACGACTGAGATGTACTTCGGCTCGTCATGGTGTGCACGATTGGGATAAATAAAGAAGTGGAACGTATTTGCATCCTTGCGGGTAAGGAAGAACCTGGCTTCTGGATTTCGTTGCTATTCCAACCGCAGGAAGGCGCTCATTCAAGATCTCAGTTTCAGCAATGGAGATGACTCGATCAACTTTAACCGAGCCACATGCCAATTTTCTCCACGTTCGCGGTTTGCCACTCCTGGTCTGGTCACCAGACTACGCCACACCATAGTTTATCTTCGTGCCAGACTGGGAAACTTCTTGAGACCTACGCTCCCCCTTGACGTACTCGCTACCTAATATCGAACGTATCGTGTAACTGCCTTCGCAACCGCAACCTTAGAAAGTCGAATCTTGCACTAACTATAGATACAAACACTGGGAACTTTGATAGGCCTCGTGTCCGATCGAACTCCTTATGTAAAATGGACTCAAGAACGAATCACAATATTCGAGTGACCTGTTGCGCAAGACAAGTATGGGGAGGCGTGATCTGGTCTGTTATCAGTAACCTAATGTCGGGCGAGATTCTGACAGACATTGCTAGCATTTTACGCCCATCGTGATAAAGGTTTTGTTGCACGGCGCACCTTGATAACCCGCGGTATTAGAATCGTAATGCATGTCTGAACTGTAGGTCGACTTGCGTCATGAACATGTACCTGTGATAGGGTTCACTATAACACATCCTCACAGTTAGCGGGAGCCCCTCTGTTAGCATAGCATAACCGAATTACTGGATATACTCCACCCTTCCGGAACCTTTTGCAACTTGCTGTACGTGTAATTGTTGTATGCTCACCAAGTTTAGGCTTTAATTTGGCGATAAGCGGTGTGGGAGACGTGACTCGATGGCAGCACGACGCAGCGGTCAATATTTAGGTTTAGGACCCGTCTGAGTATTCCACTGCGCAGCACAACCTATAAGAGAGCGGCCATGAACCAAGAAAAACCCTCAAACAGACAATCATGAACCTCAAGCTGCTTAGTATCATTACTCTCAGCTCGACACCCGTCGCAATGGCGGGCCCCCTTGCATATGCTGCATGCCAAACTGGTGAGCCATTGAGACGACACCAACATGAGCCTTGCACATCCTTGCTGCCGCTTGACATGTTTCCTGTCACAGGTTGCAACATGATAGCTGTGGGTTGTTATTCGGTGGCCGGATTCACCTTTGGCACGGTCGCCGCCGCTGTGGCACCCCCAATGATCCTTGCTTGCAACGCGGCCCAGGGCACATGCATGGCTGCATGCGCTGCGACCGCGTTGTGGGCACCGATCCCCTGAACATAACTGCTGGAGTCAACGAGTATGTACGTTATGTCTTGAGGGCATTAACTCACCAATCCCCATCAACCAACAGAACCTCCGAAAACTTGGAGCTATATTTTTACGCCCTCATTGTATTACTGCGTACCTTCCTTTTTCTTTGCTGTTCTTGGAAAGCCAGTGTTATCCCCCTCTGTCACCATATATGCCAATGCTTGTGTTTTTGTGCGCGTACGATAGCAAAAAAATCTAGTCTATATGATCAATCTCGAGTCAGTTTTCAGTCAGACAGGAGCTGAGAATACATCCTTAACCACAGAAAGGTAGTTTGTTAGGCATTTCCTGTGCAAATTGGGCATAAATTACTGAGTTTCGTCAGTCAATCGACGTTGCCTCTGTATGTTCACACACACTATTCGCCTCCTCAAAGAATTGTAGTGTGCGTGGTTATGCATGCAGTAGCCCCAGACTGAGCTGCTTGTTACTACTTTTCTACGCCCCAGGGTGCTTCTTTGGTTTGCAGCTCCCAAGTTCGTATGCTATTATGATCTGTGCTGCCACAGCGAAGACAAACATAGTTCTGAAGCCTGGGTATGGATATTATGCAGCATGTATTGCAAGCTGGGGGGATAGCGCAAGATATGAGACACTGCAAAATACCTTTTCCTATAGGGCATACAGCAACAAATGCGGCAGGCTTGCGCCCAAGGTACGTATCGGAGCTGGCAGAACACGGGTCTTTGTGATTTGGTTGACGACTTGTCCGTCACCATTTGTTTCGGTACTTGCGTGTGCAACTTCAGTGCTTATCGCCCATTCCGGCATACCAATAATAGGAGGATTTCCATAAACGACATGAAGAGGCAGAGAGATGGGTTTTCTGTTCGCATGCAGAAATGAAAACACATACCGAATCAGATGGGCGCACAGTGAATTTGAACAACAGCGGAACGCCCTTCAATTCAAGCATGCAACACTCGTGCAACGTGTTGTACAATGAGATTAACCATGGGCCGTTTAGCACGGCGCCTTCAGGATCGAACTTTGACAACGCCACCTGCAGCGCAGGACAGCCCCGAAGTTTTCAAGCACGAAGCCATTCCACAAGGTTACCACCAGGATCCTGGCAGCCAAAATTTCCGAAGGACACATGTTCGAGATGCGTCTAGTGGTTGGCAGTGGGCAAAGGGCTATCGTCCGGTTCCGCCTCACAAAAAGCGAGGCAATCAGAAGCATTTCTATTTGACGTGCACCGAGAAACGCTGCATAGATGGCTACGGTGTCCTTGGTGCTTGCATAATCCACAAAGTTCTGAGAATATCGAAGGCAGAAATGGCGAACATTTGGGAATTTGCCCTCAAGATCCGCGAATGTCATCGACCAGCACTCTAGAGGGCACCATGTAAAATAGCCAAGCCTTGGTGTCATAGTGGCTTGGAGATCTCCGAGCACGACCGAAAGAGGCTCGAGAAATGATGAGTGGACACTGTCAGAAAATAGAACTGCATTCCACAACGAGTTTGGAAGCGCTGTCAACGTTCTGAGGGACATAAATAACAGCAATAGGCGTTCCCCAAGCTGAGAACATTGTAACCTGAGAAATTTAAGATTAGCAGCAGCTGAGAAGTCATCGAGTCTGATGTCTTCCCCAAGACCCAGGTGTTCGAGCATATGGATGTGCTGTGGATCAAGGAGTGATGGATAGTCCGGCTGCTGTTTCGTGTAGATTGTAACACACATCAGGTCCCGAACTTTTCCGATAGCGCTGTCCTCCGAATTCTTGACTTTAATCCGAATAACGAGGTTACGCCAGTGAAATCCACAAGAAATAACAAGACCAAGGGGTTGGGAGAGAACTTTGGCAAATCGACCTGAGAGTACCAGGAACATATTTCGATGTTGAGTAGACAGACATTCACGACTTTTTACTTGTGCTGTCACAAGAGAGGCAGACTACCCAGGGTGTATCGCAAGAGTGGTCCAAAGACGTGGTTCCGACATCAAAATCACGTTTCTCCGACGACGTGACACGCTAGCCGATCCCTGCTTGGTGTACCGATAGGCAGAGACCAGCCAACGACTACCATTGATTGCCAGCTGAATTGTCTGATAAAGAGCCGTAACAGGAAGACGGCCAATAGGGTGTAGTATAAGGCGCTTGACGAGTTCGCTGATTCTCTGCGTCTGCGTCTGACCAACAGAGCAGACGTTGCGAAGGCGTTCCAGTGGTTACCGTTCTGCTCTTCCAACCGTGCTAATATGGCTCGGGTTTCGGTAAGTTCATCCATGGTCGTGTCAATTTGAAAGCTCCCAAGTTCATATGTTCCATGCGTTGCTGCAGCGAAGACAAGCATAGCTGTAGAGTGTGAATGGATACGTTACGAACCGGGGGACAGGGGGCGAATACGAGACAGTACGGAAAGCCTTTCTCTATGTGGGACATGCACCAAGAAAAGCGGCAGACTTGGGCCCAAGGGACATATCGGAGGTGGCAGAACACGGATCCTACATCTGCGAAACAGCTACGCGACGCGGCTGTTAACAGCTCTTCCGCACTTGAGCGAGCTCTCTCATTGGCCAACAAGTGTCTTAGCGAGTCTTACGACAAGTCACTTCCAAACGGAGGCAGGTATAACCTGCTCACTCCCTCGGGTAGTTTTGTAGATGCTAGTGGTTTTGACAGCTTGTCCCTCACTCATTTGTTCCGGTACACGAGTTGAGTGCTTATGGCCGATTTTAGCATGCCTATAATAGGAGGATTTCCATAGACGTCCTGAAAAACCCACAAGAGGCAGAGAAATGGGTTTTCAATTCGCACGCAAGGATAAAACACACCGAATCGGATGGGTGCACAGTCATATTGAGATCGAACGTCAGTGGAAGGCCCTTTAGCTCCAGCACGCAACACTCATGTAGCGAGTCGTACAGTGGGATCAACCACGGGCTCCTTAACACATCGTCGTCAGCGTTGAACTTAGACAATGTCACTTGCAAGGGAGGTCGGCCCCGAAGTTTTCGAGCATGAAGCCATTCAATGAAGCTATCAATGGAATCCTCGCAGCCCAACTGTACAAGGGACAAATGCTCGAGGTGCGTCCAGCGATCGGCAGTGGACAAAGGGATGTCGTCCCATCCCGCCGCGCAGAAAGCAAGGAAATCAAGTACGTCCATTTCTATGTGGCGCACACCAGGGAACGCCGCATAGATGACTACAGCGTCCTGAATACACGCATAACCAGCAGGGCTCTTAGAATATTGAAGGCAGAGATGCTGAACGTTTGGGAATTTGCCTTCAAGGTCCGCGACTATCATCGACCAGAGGGCGGTGCGCCCTAGAAAGAACCATGTGAAATAATCGAGCCTTGGGGTTACAACGGCCCCCAAAAATGACTGGGGATCTTCGAGCTCGACCGTAAGAGACTCGAGGAATGGAAAGTGGATACTGTCAGGAGGTAGAGCTCCACAATTTGACCCAGAAATCGTGAGCAGTTCTGAGCAAAGTTATTGATGGCAATAGTGGCACAGTCAACGGAGAATATTTCAAGCAAAGGGATTTGAGGCTAGCAGCAGCCGAGAAGCTACCAAGTTTGATGCCTTCCCCAAGATCCAAATGTTCAAGCGCATGGGCATGCTGCAGATCAAGGAATGGTGGACAGTCAACCCTATGTCTTACGTGGATGACAACACGTTTCGGCGAGGGGAACATCACGTCCCAAAGTCTTCTGATGATGCTATCCTCCAAATTCGTGTCGTTAAACTGAATAACGAGGTTACACCAGCGGTATCCACAAGAGATAACAAGCCCAAGGAGTTGAGAGAACCTTGGAAATTCAGCCTGAGAATACCAGGAGGATATTTCGATGTCGAGTGGACATTCATGACTTCTCGTCACGTGTGCTGACACCAGAGAGGCAGACCATCTAGGGTCTATCACAATACTAGTCCACAGACCTGGGGACGTCAAAATCACGTTTCTCCAACGACGCTAGCCAACCCCCCGCTTGGTGCACTGACGGGAAAAGATCGACCAACCACCATCATTGACTGCCAGATAGATTATTTGATAAAGGGCCGTAACAGGAAGACAGCTAATAGGACAGTTTATAGCGCGCTGAACGAGTTGGTCGGTCCTCTTTTTCTGCACCTGGAGAGCAGAGCGGACGCTGCGAAGGCGTTCGGGTAGTTGTCGTTCTCGCTCTTCTAACAGTGCCAATTCAACTCGAGCTTCAGCAAGTTCGTCCATAATCGCGTCACTGTTATAGAAATTTCTGTCAGTGTCGTCCATGAAGCATTCAAAATAACACGAAGACCCTTTCCAGCACAACCCAAAGTAAAGAAAATGGGTTTTGTCGGAGGTGGCGATGTGGAGTGAACCCACACACATGATGGTGAGTGTGCAACCACGTGACATGCTACGCGTCGTGTCACGTGTCGGGAAAATAGCCACAGCGAAGGCGAGTTGGTCGAACGAACTGACGGAGGACGATGTCCAATCTGCGTGCATCTCAGCTCGAACAAGAACGGGCAGAATACCGTGCTAGCATAACTGAAGCCTTAGACGAAGACGAAGACCCACTCACTGCGTACGACGACTATATCAAGTGGACGACCCGCACGTTCTCTGAACATGACCCCAACTCCGGCCTCGTACAATTATTGGAGGAAACTGTGCGGAAATTCAAAGACGACGCACGGTATAATGGGGATCTCAGGTATCTCAAGATCTGGTGCTCGTACGCAAAGGTGGTGGAAAAACCGAGCGTTGTGTATGCGTATGTTGTGAAGAGGGAGATCGGTTGCGTTTACGCGTTGCTATGGGAAGAGTATGCCATCGCACTTGAAAAGGAGGGAAGGTGCGTGGTGCAGTGTGGTGTAGATGTGGCATGGATGTTGACCGTGAAGCGACAGACGTGCAGAAGCGGATAAAGCATTCCGCGCCGGGATATCTCGTAGTGCGCGTCCCCTCGAACGACTCAAGAGGCGATATCGCGACTTCCAGTCGCGACCTCCGTTATCAAAATCTCAGTTACTGCCCTTCAAACCGAGCGGGGTAGCTGAGGTCGATACCCTGCGCCGTAATCCACTCAAGAATTTCGATCCCCAAACAAGCTCGACTGCCAAGAAGTCTCAACCTGCCCAAAATTCCTCCGCGTCCACAGCTCAGGGTGCCTCTGCAGCCTCTCCGTCGAACTCAGCTCATGCACGATATGCACCCATGCTCGCACCACCTGCCCCTGGCAAACGACCAGAGAAACTACGCTTCAATCTCTCACTATTATTTACGCCTTCCGGCGTTGAATACTCTGCAGCCGAGGTACGTGCCCGTTCCATGGGTCTCCTCGGCAAGAAATGGGGTCCGCCCCCTGCATCTGAACTTCGCGATTCATCATCCGGCGCCGTAAGGGTAAACTTCAACGATGACGGATCTAGGTCTACACAGAATATGGGTGCGACTGCCTCAGGGGGTGGGCGCAAGAGCGTTAGCATGCTCGCTGCAGGTGAACCCACGGTGACAATCAATACCAAGGAAGCACTTGCAGACGTGTTTGGGATGTATAATTCACCTGATAAAACTGTCAAACGTTCTATGCCCGGTAGCAAATATGCACCTGTTCGGAAAATCGAGCCACTGGGTGGACGGAGAATCGAAGCACCTGGGACACGCAGAGCCGAGCCTGCCCCTCCCCCTAGCGAGAACGAAAATGCGAAACCTCAAGGTAAAACCGACTCCCTTTGATGATAGGTCAGCGTAGTGATCATCCGAAAAAATAGCCTTCAAGCCATACGTCGATGAAAATGTTCCTCGGAAAGAAAACTCGGTTGCGCCACCGAAAGTACGTATTTGATGCATATATACCTCCGATTTATTCGACATTGATATGTACTTCTTTTATGACCATGGTATTTCTTTGGATCGCATGTCCATAGTTCAAACCTTTCATCGAGGAACCTAAACAACCGTCCGTTATACCTAATTCAACTCAAGGTCGTCGAGCCCTCTCGGTTAAAGATTCGAGGGAACCAACAACAGAGGATGTGGCTCCTGTGTTTGTGCCTGACTCGAAACCATCCCCCCCGGATCCTCCTAAGCCCACTTTTCTCAAGCCCCATCGAGGGGAGCCCGAGAAGAAACCCGTCTTCTCCAAACCGTTTACTCCTGTCTCCCGGAAAGATCCTCTCGTGCGACCGCCGGGTACGAAGCCCACAACAGAATGTATACCCGAGAACCAGCCGGCTTCAGATTTACAAACACCTGCACATCAGGCGTTCGCACCCTTTGTGGACTCAAAGACACCGTTCAAAGTTTTTTCCCGTCCACCTGGTCATCAGGGAGAGAATGGGGGGTCAGGCGGTCTCGGAAGAGGGGGCGTGTTCACGCCAAAACCTCCTGGGTCAAATTCAGGTACCACCCCTGCATCAGGCCCATTCAAACCCTTCATCGACAACGAAAATGCAGTGCAGCCGAGCGTACTTCGAGCCTCGGCTTCAGTCAGGAAAGCCAACGCTTTGCAACCTCGTGTAATTCCGGCCACGATCGACGAGACATTCACTGATGAGTCTAGTCTTGGGGACGGTGCAATGGATGGGTATGGCGAACGTGAACCAGAAGTGGATGGACACGCTTTCAGTAGTAGCAGCAGCCACACCAACTTCTCCGAGGGTGAGGACGGGTATGCGTTCGAGGGTGGAGAAGTAGAGGTTGAAGCAGGTCTTGCCTCGTCCAGTGATAGTCAAGTTGACGATGAAGAGGGCGCAGAACAACCGTATGTACCTGATCATGAACAGCAGGACAGCTACAAAGACGACGGTGGTTTCGACACGGAGGAAGTGGAGTATAGTGAACCTCTCGGTGGACGGTTTGGGAGGATTAACGTTATGACGCCTATCACCGAACGGACGTTTGAATTTAGCACGAGAGGTCTCCCGACACCGACGACCACGACCTTCCTACGCGACAAGGATTGGAGAGAAAGACAAGGGAGAGAGAGTGGCAAGTATGCCGTTGAGGTGGCAGAGAAACTCGCAAGAGAGGTGCAAGAAGATGACGGAACGGAGGGTGATTATGAGGAATACGAGGATTGCATACAAGGCTCAGGCGACCATCACGAACAAGTCGCCAGTCACAATAATTTGGCTGCAATCGAAGATCGGACCGGCACACTCAGTCTTTCCGACTCGCTCGCTGTTGTCTCCGCATTCAGGCCGCCTAATCCTTGCAACCCCTCTGACCCTGCAATCGTGTCAACGTTGCTCTCGCTATTGCCTGCTGACGGTGACTTCTACGACTTAAGGGCACAAGATGGAGGTATGCTGGATGGTCTCCAACGCTTCGCAGCAAAGAAAGCTCGGGGGAGCAAAGGAGCCAGTACAGAGGATGGTGTAGTGGTCACGCTGGAAGGAAGATTGCTCAGAGTTACGGAAAAATTGGGAGAGGGCGGATTCGGTGCCGTCTTCTCTGCGGTAGATATTTCGAAATCAGCGGTGGAGGATGATGATAGGGATCTTGACCTCGATGAGGACGAAGAGGATGAAGCAATAATGCTCGCTCTCAAAGTGGTCAGGCCGCGTAATCTCTGGGAATTTCACGTACTTCGGCGGGTCCATCGAACACTTCCACAGCAACTTACCCGCTCGATTATCTCGCCTCTAGCGCTGTATGCGTTCCGCGACGAATCCCATCTCCTTCTCGAACTCTGTCAGCATGGGACCCTGTTGGATATCGTCAACCGTGCAGGTCCCGCAGGTGTATCGCAGCAAGGCGGGTGTCTGGATGAGCTACTCGTGTTCTTTTACACGATCGAGCTCCTTCGCTTCGTGGAAGGAATGCATGGTGCTGGGTTCATCCACGGTGACCTCAAGGTTGATAACTGCTTGCTGCGAATTGAAGAGCTTCCTGGTGGGGCGTCGTCCTTGTCCAGCATTTACCAGCCCTCTGGTGAAGGTGGCTGGAAGTACAGGGGAATAAAAGTCATCGATTTTGGCCGCACGATCGACACGTCACTCTTCCCCGCGGGGCACAATCAACAGTTCATTGCGGATTGGCCAACGGACGAACGCGACTGCTTCGAGATACGTCAGAACCGACCATGGACGTATCAAACAGATTACTTCGGGCTAACTGGAATCTTTTATTGCATGTTGTTCGGCAAGTATATCGAGGCATCGTCTGTGACGTTGGTCCCCGGATCGACGAAGGCCGACCCCATATACAAGATCGCAACGCCGTTCAAACGATACTGGCAAACTGACACCCTCACTCGTTTGTTCGACCTACTACTGAACCCGTGTAGGGTGCGTCCAGACGGCGACCTCCCGATCTGCGAGGAGCTCGCGGTTGTAAGGAAGGAGATGGAGACGTGGTTGCAGAGTAATTGCAACCGTAGTAGCAACACGCTCAAGGGATTGTTGAAGAAGATCGAGTTGTCGGCGTACACGAAATAGTTTGACCTGGGTTTCTTATTGTCACATCCCTTGTACCTGCACCTTTCCGTCCCTATGTTGTACATTACATATCTGCCAGTTATGTGCTGAGGGAATGCAGACTTCACTGGCAGAATAGTATGATGCGACGGGCGATAAGCAAACCCTCTAATTCTGCGACTCCCGAGGGTTTTGTTGGTCAGTTGCCTAGCGATATCCAAGAGGACGAATTATGAGCAAAGGAGTCATCTTGCTAGATCTCTTGTTAAGTTTTTATAGGCGGTTTGAAAGCCACATTAGCTTGCAATTCCAAGTGTGATAGTTGTCTCTTTCGTTTACAATCATTTTCTGGGTGTCGTGGGCCACTGCAGCAACTAGTACTTTCAGTATAGGACCTACTACTTGGAGGGTCGGAACTAGTAGTTCCGGTCGGGTCGGGCCGAATGAAAATTTGCGTTGAATTTGAGAGTTCAAACTTGTTGTGCAACTAGGAGTCCTGCTCCGATGTTTTCTCCACGACGCTGCACGGTGACGCATCCGAGGAATGAGCACATAGTGGAGTTGCTTGTTTGAACCCACGCCTCCACTGCTAGCCCGCCAGGGCCCTAGGCCGTCATCGAAGTTCAAGAACACCTCTCCCCGGATCACGAATGGAGAGTTATGGTAGAGCGTGAGTACAGCATTGGTGCTTTTTTTTTTGGAAGTGGCCGCGTCAGTGGCAGGCCCCGGCCCATCCCCATCAAGGGACCTACAACCGTCTCGCTTCATAGTGGTAATGAGATCGGTGGGCAAGCTGGATTACGGAGTTCATCGTGTGCCGGGACGCTCAGTTGTGGTGCTCCGGCTCGATTTCCGAATCAACTTCTCACGACCGCGCGCGAGGCACGCCCTACAAAGCCCCAATGACAACGCAGCGTCGCACATATTCTTAGAGAAGTTTGTTGCGGGAACCAATCACATAACTGGCAAGAAACGTGACTCTGGAGTTGAACGCATCTATATCAGTGATGGGAGAGTCATAAAGCACGTATCCACATCTTGCTTCTTTCAGTCACTGGTGGTCGACAAAGTCCAGAAAAGAAAAAGATCCAGGCTGGGGCTAGAACACTTTTACTCCATGGCGTGGCTCTCACGTTGACCCGCGGTCTGGAGTTCGGAAAGGACTATTTTACTAAAAGCTGACAGGAATTCTCTCCTGCTCGAGCACAGTGTGTTTTACTGTATAACCCATGAACCTAGGTTTTCAGTTTGGCTTACCGAAATTGGGTTTTGTGCCTTACCATTTCGAAGGCGGTCTAGACTTCTCTGCAGCGTCTCGTGGACAAAAACAAGTACTTTTCCCTATTCGACTCCGAAATGGGGATTTAAGCTTTCTACTTTCGTCATGCCATGCTGTATGCACCTATGCGTCTGGACTCCACAGCAGAAGGCTTTTTGGGTTGTCCGCTCGAATAATTCCGCTACCAACACGCTCCACAATCTCAGGAAAGTCCCGCGGAATCGAACTCGGAAGGGCACCTAGGCGACGGTGTTGCATCGTCAAGCACAGCACGTTCCAGGAGAAATGTAACTTACGCTGATGTCAGCATCCAATCGCAGACGCGCAGCGGAGTGGTTTATTAGCTGAGTATGCTGGATGCGTCTCGTGCCCATCGCTGCAGTACCAAGTCATGATGTTCAAGGTAAATCGTGAACCTTTAACCCCAGAGCTTACACAAGAGCTGCGCGAGCAGAGCAAGACGGCTTTAAGCGTTGTAAGTCCCACTGTCGCATGCAGGATATAACCGGTTGTCTCATAAGAACTAGCTCGTTGCATTCCTCACGTCAGCCACTTACAACTATCCCTCATCGCCGCATGCTAATCGGATGAGCTGACCGTTACACTTCCAGTTTTTCATCATCCAATGTATTGCGAGCCGTTGCCCTTGGTCTCCTCTTGTACACGGTCAGCTTGTATACCCTCACTTGCGTGGGGTACTTTCAGGTAAATTGTGCCCTTCCCTCGCTTTCCGGCTTGCGCCATCACGAGTTTGTAAATTTTAACTGGGTTTGCGTACAGGGTATTCCTATCTTTAAATGTGCCTGCCTTCATACCGTCCCTTTCATTGGCATCATTATTATGGCCACCGTGGAGCTAGTGCTTGCAGTGCGGTCACCAGGTGTCATAGTAATGATGCTCGTACTTTGCATCCTCCCTCCTTTCGCAGGCGGCGTTCAACGTATATGGTGGATACAGAACAAACCTGCCACTGCACATTCGGAGGGTTGTGGGTGTACGAGTTGTAAAGCGAACCCCGAAGTATGACCATCAATATAGCTCGCGCTACACTTTAACACCCAGCCAACACAACATACCATCCAATCTTCCCTATACCCCCGTGTGCTTAAAATATGTAGAGCGTTGCGCCTGTACTCAAAAGCAAGTGTATCATATCATTCCTACTACACTACATTTCCCATTCGTCCCAAACGTCTAGATTTGCGAAAGCCCCTGAAGCCGGTGTCACGGGTGTAATTTCCTCTGTATCGATAAGCTCTACGATCTGCTCACTCAAACCATCTTCGTCATCTTTCCCTCCACGCCACGCAACCAGAGGGGAAACCGAGCGCACGCTTGGGGCGTATAGCAGTCGAATGTCCGCACCCTCGATGACCTGGTCAAGTCTCCCTGATTGCACGTTGCGAACTTCAATGAACTCGGAGCAGAACAGCAAGACGTGAGGTGCGCGGTGCAAGAACGAATCCGCTTTGATCTCCCAACGCACAAAACTGGAATTTCGGGACGGTTGCCCGTGCTTCGTAATGTAACAACCCATAGCTAGGTAAAACATGATTTCACCACAGAGCAACTTACGACGTGGGCCAAACACTCACTGTCATAGATTACCATCAACTCTGATGCGTCACAAGGCACGAGTCCAAGCGGGCGGGCGGCTTCGCAACGAGCCTTCAAGTCATCCGTGGCTGAATTCGAAGGGGCACCCGAAAAGTCCGGAACTATGGAGATGATCGTTCTTCCGGCGCTATACATGAAACGGGATAAATGCGGTAGGAGATCGGTCACATTTATGATGTTGCTCACTTCTGTGGATCAGCAATCACAATTCCGCGGTCCGTAGCAACGGCGATCGTCTTGGTCAAAGTCGTGATCGAGTAAGCGTCTTGCGGAATGTAGAAGCCCTGCAATGCAATAAATGGAGTCAATTTCATTTTTCTTGGATTCAACAAAAGCATCACCTCGCCATAGGGACGGAAAGACAGCGTAGGGAGTTGTAGAGTCCACTGAGATCTTATCCCTAGATCATTGGGACGGTGAACCTCAACGGAATAGACATTGGTATGTAGGAACCCTTTGACAGCAAAGACCACTGCAGTGATTCAGTCTTAACCAAGTCGGTATCAAAAGTCGAAAGCAGTACCAATAGTGCGGTCTTTTACTTTTCCGGCCTCACAGCAGACAACGGCTCCCTCTTGCCCTGCAATGGTTTCAAGGGATGCATCTAGAGCACTGGCAGGTGACTGGTATTGAACCACCCGGGCAAGCACTTCGAGAGAGTACGAAAGTAGATAACCGCCATGATGGATCAAAACCTTGTTGAAGTCTTGCAAAACGATGATGCGCTTCGCGTCTTCGTAAGAGAGAATTTTACGGAACGCTGAAAATTTGAGATAAGACTCGAGGAAGTGCCACGTCGAATCCGGCGATGCACACTTTCACCTCGACGGCCAATGAATATGCCGGATGCACAACAAATTGCCATGAATTTCTTCCCCCCACTGGCGACTGCAGGTTCGTTCAATTCAATTCCGAATGTGCGAGTGTGATATAAACGGTATGGCACATACTAAAGGGGACCGCATGAACGACTCTTCCAGAAGGAGGTTTCCTGGAACGTCCACTTCGAGGGCCAGGTACGCGGAAAGTGCCGTCATCTACGACCTGGGATACGAAAAACTGAAACGTAACAATCAGCCCCAGAAGCACATGCTGCCAATTATGCAATATAGTTACTTGGTTTCCCTCTCGCCTTGCATCTTCTACTGCCTTCGTGTTGACCAGGGCCTCATGCCACTTTGTCCGCGCTGCTTCTGTTGATGCATACAGTGTGTACCTACGGGTAGCTTTTTCAAACGCGTGATACACCGTGAATGGATACATTGGTCTATATGAAACTCGTAGGAAGCTCCCTTCCTCGGGTCTCTCCTTCCTGTTCTCCGGGGGACCGTCAAAACTGCCAAGCCGGAGGTACGCCAAAGGGATAGGCTTGCAGAGGTTGAGTGCGAAAATAATCCCTCTACTAGGCAGGACGAATACTCACCCTTGAAACGACCAGACGTCTGATAGCGTCACCAGACAATCTCTCTTCTTTTGTTATCAGGACTGCTTCATAGTCAGCATCAAACGACAAACATAAGCCAAATGGGCTCACGGAAGTTATCCAGTAATGCGACGTGGAGGTCGTACCACGGGTTCCAGTCCATGTCCGACTTTGATCGTCGTGCCAGAGTGCCGGCATGAACCAGGCAACGCGCATCATTGTGCAAAGCCAACTCCTGAAGCGACTTGAGTACGCTGCAGCACACCAACCAGACGACTTTACTATGATTTCCCCCTTGTTAAACGCGAGGCTGTCACACAAGTTCCAGAATTTGACCATGCTCTCTGCTGCTGCAATGCCAGGCTGCGTGCTCTTCAAGAAGTCATTGAGGACGCCTAGAACGACAGGCAGATCTTTGGCGTCCGGGTGATCGGATTCAGTCTGCTTCTGTAGGTGTTCGAGAATTAGATTGAGCCGAGGAAGGCGAGTGACTGGTCGCGATAAGAATGTGACTAAATCGCGTTTCTTGGTACGAGGATCCCTAGAGCAGCACTGCATGAAGTTTTGGTAAGCCTTGTTGTGATTAAGTTCTGTGCGGTGCCGTTGTTCTGCCAGCGGGTAGTGCTCGATATAAGACTCGTAGTCGAGCCTAAACTGGAAGAAGGCTGAGAAGTCTTAAGAAGTGGGGCTGGACGTAGTGTCTGCTGACCTACATTTAAGGATAATGTCGTACACACTCTGTACCAATGGATGCTGCTCTCGTTGTCGAGCGAACAGAGCTTCCACGAGTCGGTTATGGTGGTTTATGATTTGTTCTAAGTTCCAAAAAACCGTGGAGAGAAAGGTTTGAAGGCGTTCACTAGGCGATATAACGGGCGGTGAAGCAGATCTCAAGGGTTCGACGAAAACCTGCGTAAAATCAACTTAGCTCTCATATCCATTCAGACACAGAGGACTACTGCCTTACATCCCGAATGACGTGCAGGTCGTACACGTAGTCCCGCTCTGACTTGAAAACCTCAAACAAAACGCATTGGCGCTCCACCTCGCGTTTTCCAAGGGCATCACGCGCCTCGGGCGGGACGAGAGAGTGCCACGCTTCATCTTTTTCATCTAAAGAGCCATTTTGAAAACGCTTTAAACCCTCTTCGGATTGGAGACTGCCAAGAACACGATCAAAAATGAACCCCACAACATGCGAAAATGAATCACATACGTCATGTTTGATAATTCTCGTGTAAGTTTGTTGACTTTGGAGTCAGGCTACATACGACACGCGTCGAAACAGGTACGGATTATCGTGAAACAAAGATTAAGATCTCACCGAGTCCTCCGTGCTCCGAGCGGGACTAAGTTCGAAAGACGGAACTGCTGTCGCAGGAGTATACGAGCGAGCCACATAATCGTCCTCCGGCGACCTTCCAGTGAGAACGGTTTCCGACTTGCTTAATCGATGTCTGTTAGGTTGGACACTCAACCTCTGAGAGGTAGATCGGTGTATTTCAGGCTGGGAGGATGAGCCGGTTGACGATGTAAACGTGCTGCGTGCGCGGCTGAGCGGTCTATCCGGGACTTCGAGAGTTGCTGAGGGGCGTCTTGCAGTCGGTGTCGCGTCCCATGCGCTGAGTATGTTATCGGAAGACAGCGAGCCCGCTTCGAAGGGGTAGGGTGAGTAGACTTCGGGGGGATGGTACGCCGGTGACCGCGACCGTTGCGGGATCGTGACAGAAGGATGTCCACGATGGTTCTGCATTGTTGGATGGTTCCGGTGCAGGTCTTACAGACTGGCGGCGAGGAATACAGCTGGAACTAATGATTAGGACGACGTGCCTCGACTGGCTTACAACCCTTTCCAAGTCTTAGCGTCACAGCTGGCATTATCTATCCAAATCACGTGAAGATCGCAGCCAGAAACATGACAACACATACATTCACCCTACATCAGGTACATACAACACTGACAACTTACCAAGGACCACAACATGTTACATACAACCCATAGAACATACAACAACAATGAGTGGAGACATCCATAGACATCTAGACGGTTCAATCAACATCAGACACCCGCCTTCCGAGACCGATCCTTCCTGCACGTCTTGTGGGACCGCATGTGCCATTGCTTCCAATGCTCTTCGCCTATATCCCACGCTCGAGATGCCATTTTCTCGTTCTCAAGCATCGCCTGTTGAAGATTTTCAGCTACCTTCTTTGCATTACTCCTCGCACGTTCAACTCGACCAGTCATCTCCTCCATAAAACCTTTCACCTCGTCTAAAACCTTGTCCTTTCTCTTCGACGACTGAACGCGACTCGCAACAGCTTCTGTAGCCTCAAACAGCCACTTCGCACCACGGTCCTTCAGTTGTTTGGCTCGCTTCCTTGCCCGGGCATTGCTGGCGTAAAGCGCATCCCTGACATTTTCCAATCTCTGCGCGCTCTTTTCTACAGAGGATGCAGATCGCTGTACAAGGAGGGCCGTTTCCGAAACCAATGTGTGAACTTGTTTGGAGATGGCCTGAACCAATCCGTCAAGCGCGTCGAGAATGATTTGGATGTCATTTGTAATGGCGGCAGTGATGATCGGTACGTATTCGTTTATGATGTCAGGGGCGGAACTGAGGGTCAAGGAAGATAAGCTGGCCGTGGTAGAAGCGGGACCACCATGTTGTCCGGTCGTAGCGCTTGGTACCGCGGAGACTGGCTTCTGCTGAGTTTCGGGAACAAGAACGGACACAGTGGGTCGCAATACGAGATCCTTTGTCAAGCGATCGTGAATGCGACGAATACCCGGTGTGTGTGTACTAGGAATCGAAACTGATGTCAACTCAGCGCGGAAGACGGAAAGCGCAAAGTCATGAATCGACGCAGTTGTTGAGGACTCTATGGCGGGAGGTACAATTTCCCTTGGGCGCTCAGCAGCGGGTAGGAGGAGCTGCAATATAGAAGCCGAGGTGCAACTACCAGGAGTGGCACCAGATGTAGGGATAATGGAAGTCATGCGAGAGACTGCCGAAGGGGCCATGATGCCAAATACGAGAGAAATGATGGCAGAAAAGATGGACATACTAAAACGACAAGGCGTAAGAAAGTGGAAAAGGAGGAGTCAGAACAAATGCACATTGCCAGGCAACGAAGGTCATTGATAGACGCCCTGCCAACAGCTTTCTTGTTGCCGGACCAAACGTGGTGGAACGCACGGTACGCTGCAGTTGGATCCAAGCTATCGATGTCACGTTCATCGATAACGGCAGAAGCGCCTGATGTCAAGCGCAAGGCCCGGCGTTCAGGAATGTCAGAGGCATTCCATAGTTCCCGCGAGAAGCTGTACGGGATAATTAACTCGTCATCATAATGAGGAGCTGCTACGACGGGTAGATAAAAAGTGGGCTCGGGGAGACGTGGAGGGCAGGAGGGCATATAAACAATTGCCAATGAAGGAAGCGGCTTAGAAGATGGCTGTGGAGCGTTGCAATTAATTCCGCACGAGAAAAACAGAAACAACCTACACCCTCTGCTGGATAGTTGTGATCGATCTTGTCGGTGACGGTGATGATGTGAGGGAAGAGTTTATGTGAATGGCTGGAGGCGGCGAATTGGCGTACAGAGCCATCCTCCCTAGAAGCCGTGATCGTGACATCGGCCCCTTCCGCGACTTTCTCCAGCAAAGATGTGACTATGGACCACCTAGAGGGTGTGGGAAAGCCATAAAGGGATATGTTAAAGTCAGATGCAGGCAGCGTGTCAGTCGATGAAACCGAGTTCTGTATTGGAGCCACCTCCGGTGTTGCTTGTGTTTCCTCCTCCTCAGCCTGCTGAGGAACCGAAATGACATCAGAGGGTTGGGTAGCTTCCGGACAGCTTCCGATATCCTCGTAGGACGATTCCCTGAGTTCCTCTCGCGAACTTGTGATTGGATCCGGGAAGGAGAGGCGGAGGTCACGCGCAGAGTTGTGGAGGGTGGATGCGGGGAGGGAGCTCGATCGTGAGGAGCTCAACGTGCTGACCATGCTCTGGTCAAGGCCGTCGTTTATTCGCTGCTCTTCGAGCAACGTCTCATCCTGGGCGTGGATGGCGGGGTGCAATTCTTCACCGGAGAGGGAGGCCGGAGGCGGTACTGGGACAAGGTCCGGTAACCCCTCGTCGGCGCTATCTTCGATCATTCCTTCCCACACATCGACATCACCTTCCCGAGAGCTGCCATAGCTCACGGAAGACCGCCTTGACCTTAAGGGAGAAAGATGTTCATGATCAGTGTCTCTATTAGAGGAGAAGACGGAGTCGTTATCGTCCGACTCCCTGTCAGTGCCTGAGATGTCAAGCCAATCTGAATCAGAAAGGGTGTCTGGTTCTGAGAGTACGGGATGGTCTGCTGTTGGGTCCAGCATGCCTGAGGGGCTTACTGAAGGGGCCTCGCGAGGGTACATGATGGTTGTTCGGATGAAAGGGGTGGAGGGGCTTTATGTAGATGGGGTCGACGTTTCCCACGCCCCTGTGCAGCCAAGTACTACATAATAAACCACACGGGTAGACTAGCACTAGTAGTGACTCCGAGTCGGTGACAGAAGCCTACACCAGCACAGGCATGTCTTAGCTGGACACCTTTGACGTATATCACTGCGAGGTGGCACCATCGTGTTCGTCTCTGCAGGCTGCCGTGTGTTGACTGGTGCGTTCTGGGGCTGCGGAATCATGGCACCACGAACACGTAGCCCTGTCGTGTTATACACGCCTTGCGGGTCCTAGCCAATCGTTACCCATTTGGAAAGGTGAGTATGACTAGGATCCGATACTGTACAGACTGACTCACGGTCAGAAGCGACCCAAGTACTCTTGAAGTACTCCGTTGTACACAATGCTAACCGGGACGGTTCCGAGACCTGACATATCACCTCGTCATCCTCGCCTGGCGACGATGATATTTGTGGCAATTCGTCATTAGTAGTACAGCTTCCGCCTTCTGCGGGACTCCGTGTTTCGCACTTTGCCAGGACCCACACCATATAACACCTTCATATGGTTGTCAGTTACTTGAACTGTGATAGTACGACCGTCCATTTTACGCCTAGCGTCCGGTAAACCGTGCTGGTAGTACGAATATAAGATTAGCCCCTGTCGTTGAGTCCAAACTGCCCAATCGCATAGCACGTGAGTCCGACTCGGACAAGAGACCACTAGCCTGTCCGATCGCGATCTAAATCAACTTCACATCCCAAGACCAGCTGGACTTAGTTATCGACTAAGAACCTACTCAAGGATCGGTACTCGGTCGTTCTTAATCAACGTTTCGTACAAGTCGGATACAAAGTGACCACGCGATCATTTCTGGCCTGGGTCTTCCGCCAGCCGTCCACGCCTGCGTGCCGTTTCGATGGAGCAAGAGGTCGACAGATTTATACAGGCCATACTCATTGCCTGCGATCCATCTCAAGTGGCGCTCCATCAACAAGCCCTAGAGTATCTCTCTCATGTTCAACAAAACGCACACGAGTCGTGGCGTCTTGCTCTCAAGGTCTTTGTGGACATAGATCCAAGTGGGCAGGGTCGAAAATATCATCCCCAAGCAAGATTTACTGCTCTGCGTGTGCTAGACGAATTTTTTGATAATCGGTGAGCGTGCCGTTCTTGTGCTTGGTGGTCTTCCATGAGGAGTCCTACACATCACACCCTTCATCTGTCAGGAATGATTGATTTCTTCTTCGGTTGGAGTTATTACGACGACAAGCATTTGATTCTTACGCGCCTCGCAGGTTTGATCGACTGGACGACGACACCTTCCGCTCACTGCATGAGTCCATCCTGTCCTATATACAATCAGAGTACGTTTACGGTCCTGCCGAGTCCAACGCATCATGTACGTGGCGTACAGCTCATTCTCATACTCGATTACATCTCCTCAAACTGCAGTCCTCCGCAACAAATTCTCCCACACATTAACATTATTCTTCCTCTGCACGTATGTCGAGCAATGGCCAACATTCTTCACCGACCTATTCCAGCTCATTCGCAATGGGGATTCGTCTGAAGCAAAATTCAACCGCCACGTATCCCTTCTGTTATTCCATCTTGTCGTCGAAATATCTGGCGAAGTTGCCGACCAAACTCTCAAAGCCGCTCGAACGTTCAATCCTGTGCGGCACGCAAGGGATGGCCGCGTAAGGGACGCCGTGCGAGAACGTGACGCTGCCTTGATTAACGAGGCAGTTCTGACTATCGTCGCCGACGCAGCTGAGAGGATGGCAGTGTTGCGGAAATCAGGTGCAAAATCAGCAGCCTTGGATGAGGCCGTGGAGGTCGCGGATTGGGGCGTCAGGACATTTGCTTCTTACGCTGGTGAGTATTTCGACCCTTTGAACGCTCATCGTGTGACACCGTTTACCCGCAGGTTGGATCGACATCAATTTGACAGTGACTCCTACTACGGTCCCACTACTCTTCTCTTTGCTTGCCGACCCGTCACTAGCTATTAGACTGGCTACTTCGGCAGCGCTGCTCCGCATTGTTTCAAAGGGATTGAAGGAGCCTGAAGACAAGTTGCAGTTGATAAAAGTGCTATCGTTGGATCAGGTGGTCGACGCTCTTGAAGCCAAGACGCGAGCACAACAAATAGAAAGAGGCGCTGATGAAGACGAAGGGGAAGAGTCATACAGAGAGGCTTTGGGAAAGCTTCTGAATGTCTTGGGCCTTGAATTATCAAAATTAGTAGAGGTGACCGTTCCGTTCATCCTTCGTGGGCTACGCGCGCTGATGCAACTACGTGCTAGGAATGCGCTAAGCCCCAAGTCGTTGCTGAAGCAAAACAGTTCCTCGGCCGGGTCCTGCCGATCATGCTAAGATTCATGGCTGATGAATACGATGATACTTGTTGTACTATATTTCCACTCCTCCAGGCCGTCCTTGGCAGCGTACGTACCATCCTTCCATCTCCTACAAGCTTACGTTGACCTCGCTCAGTATAAGAGGAACAAAAAAGTGTCCCCTGGCCCACTGGATGAATCAACGCGATCGTTTCTCACTTCTTTACTCAATGTCGTTTTACAGAAGATGCGGTGGGACAAGGACAACGACCCAGCTGACATGGATTTGGATGATGTAGAAGCATTCGAAATCCTCCGAAAGGTAAGCTGTGTACTAATTTTCTTCAGACTTTGCTCATGTTCTAGCTAGGATCTCCGGTCGTTCATGGACTCGGTTTTGACCATAGAACCGGACCTCGTTACGCAGGCAATACGAACTCTAGTCCTCACTACGCTCTCTACCTATCGCAATGGAGTTCCTGTCGAATGGCACGATGCAGAGCTTGCGGTTTACCTTGTTTATATATTCGGAGAAATCAGCAAAAGTATGTACTTTGCGTGTTGACTCTCACGGAGATTCTGATCGTGTCTGTTTATAGGCGGAGGCAAGGGTCGCGCAGCCTTTTGCTTGGCGCCTTCAGTACCAAAAGACAAGAGAAAAGACGTCGATTATTCGGAATACCCTCTCACCCCTCATGGAGAAATACTCTTGGCCCTTGTCCAGTCCCAGATCTCGGCATATCCTCATCGTGCCGTGGTCATGCAATTCTTTGAGACCGTTGCACGGTACAGCGACTTTTTCAAGATACGGAAGGATTGCATTGTGCCAACTCTAGAGGCTATGGTTGATGCACGGTAAGCGATAGTATTGCAATTTCCGGTGTGCATCACGGTTGCTGAATTCAGTTTAGGGGTCTTCACAGCTCTGATGTTTCTGTTCGAAGACGGACATATTACCTTTTCCACCGTTTTATCAGGGAGGGCAGGAACGATGTCTCGTCGGAGCTTGCAATCAGTTTAATAGAAGGCATCCGGGATTTACTTGTCATTCAAGTCGATCTTCCAACACCGGACAGCCCAGAAGACGACTTGCTCACAGAAGCCATAAAGAATCCTGGGCTATTCGACCATCAGCTATATATCTTCGAGACAGTGGGCATCCTCGTGTCACTTCTCTCGAAGGAGCGAGAACAACAAGCTAGCATTCTTCTGTCGATCGTGACACCGCTTCTGGATGTTTTGTCAACAAATCTGGCATTGGTCAAGAGCAAGGAAGACGTAATACCCATTGTGCAGATTCACCATGCCATCATGGCCCTTGGTAATATTGCCAAGGGTTTCCCTGATTATCCTTCTCCGGTACCGGAAGGATACTCTTTTGCCCCTCTAGAGGTCTTCCGACAAGTTTCTCGTGCGGTCCTTGTGGCATTGGAAGCGATGAACGTCTTCAAATGCGTGCGCGACGCCGTAAGCTCCTAAATCTTTTTTACGTTATGTAAAGTTCTGACAGCAGTCAAGGCGAGATACGCCTTCGCGCGCATTATTGCAACTACAGGTTCTAATGTGACGGATCTCATTCCCCCACTCATGGCCAACCTCTTGGCTCACTTCGAACCGTCGGAGCTTGTTGACTTCATGAACTTCATCGGGCTTCTCATTCATAGGTTGCAAGTACGTTTCTCTTACCGTTTGAAGTGGATTTTTTTTTCCTAATAGGGGTGGGTTCTGTAGAAGGATTTGTTTGATGTGCTAGACGAGCTTCTTGGCCCGCTCAACGCACATATCACGGACCTGCTATCTCAGCCCGTCACCGGCACAGATGACGGCTTGACGCATGCAGAGACTAAGCGCTCATATCTTGGACTTCTCACGAGCATCATATCTTCCGAGGTCCACGGCGTCTTCATCTCCGAACGTGAGTTTGGCAACTTGCAGTTCATGAATCGTCGCGATGATCTAATTTCACTGAGATAATAGGCAATAAAAATTCATTGGAGCCTTTGCTCGAAAACATGTGCCGATTAGCTCAGGACACGTCGGATCCACCCAGCCAGAAGGCTACTTTCGCGTTCTTTGGCCGCGCTGTACAGGTCTGGTGCAGGCCAGACCCACCTCGTGTGGATGCCCAACAAGGTCTAGCGGGCTTCGAACGCTTCGTGTACGAGCGACTAGTTCCGACTGCTTTTGCGGTGTTGTCTTCTCCTCAATTCAATCCGAAAGATGGGCAGATGTTGATGGTGAGCCCCGATCACTCAGCTAATACGGAGAGACCTGGTCTGAAACAAGCATGCTTCGTTGATACAAGGTTATGCTGGAAATCGCCAATTTCCTCCAGGTTGTGTATAACGCACGGAAATCAGAGGCGCATGAATTTTTCGTCTCTGTGTTTCTCCCATCGCAAGGCTGGCCTCAGCAGACCGCAATGGAGTTTGCGTCGAAACTAAGGGATCTGGATAACAAGGGATTTAGAAAATATTTCACCGAGTTTGTGAGAGTATCTAGATCTCAGCCCTCGTAGCGTCCCCGGTACCCGATATGCGTGCACTCCGGGTTTATTACTACTTTAATGCCAGAAACCTGCTGGTGCTTTATAGTATTACCTCATCCGGTTTGTTGCTTGTCAAAGGCTTTGGATCCTAACAAGCGCAAACAGAAGCTCTGTGAATCAAGAGATGATTGGAACAACGAACTAGGGGTGTCCCAAAGTATGGCAGCTAGTGGGTAAAGTGAGCATCGTGTAGTATCGACCATCTAACCATATACGTAGACCGTCGCCCTCCGAAGCCGAAGATTGTACGTTCACTACATATCCTGGATATGCACTTCCTAACTGCGCCACGCCGCCTGCACACGCCCACAGAAACCAGCCCGCAAGGTACGGATGCCACATATATTAACTCGTAACACAAGGTTGAATGTATACAGCACGACGAATTTTTGCCAGAGGACACATGGAACCGGCTGTCCAAGAACATTCGCGAAATACATATGCACAATGCGTCCTCCCTCTCCTTCGAAGAGAATTATCGATATGCGTATAACATGGTCATGTATAAGAGCGGATCCATGCTCTACAATGGCGTGCGCGATCTAGTAGCCGAGAATGTGGACAGGCTGGCCGAGGAGGATATCACTCCTTCCTTTCCGAAAGGGACGAGTAACGATCCTGTACAACAAGGGCAGGAGAATGAGTTGTTACTCAAGTCTTTGAGGCGCGTTTGGGATGACCATACTGGAAATATGTCCAAGCTTCGTGATCTCCTCAAGTATATGGTAACCGTTTCGCGAGTTAAACATTTGTCGTCACTATGCTTACGCTTTGGAAAGGACCGCGCATACACGAAGGCGAACAATGTTCCTGAGATATGGGATGCAGGATTGGACATATTCCTAAAGCATATTATTCGCCCTCCGATACAAGACCACATTTTATCCGCGATTGTCACTTTGATTCAGATTGAGAGGGACGGCTACGTCATCAGTCGGTCTGCCGTTAAGGAATGTGTCGACGTATTCCTTCAACTCCACTCTGGACAACAAGAGAATGAGACGGTGTACAAAAGAGATGTGGAGCCAGCTGTTCTCCTGGCGAGCGAGAAATTCTACAAGGCAGAGGCGGAGCGACTGCTCGCTACTTGTGATGCACCGGAATTCTTACGGAGAGTCAGTCATATATGCATGCGTTCGCTTCGATCAATGTCTTGATTTCCAACCCCGTAGGTTGAGGTTCGCTTCCAGGCTGAAAAGTCAAGGACCGACCATTATCTTCATTCTCAAACTGGGACCCCGCTCCGGAAAATATTGGAAGAGCATCTTCTTATCGATAACTTGTCGACCGTGGTCGAAATGCCTAACTCCGGTCTTGATCCCATGATTGACCTGGATAGAATCGAAGATCTCAATCGTCTCTACAGATTATTCGACATGGTTCTTCCTGGCCTCCCCACACTCAGGCGTGCACTCAAGGCCTCTGTGCTACGCAGAGGCAAGGAAATCAATCAGGCGTCTGCGTGTACAGAAGGTGGCGAGACCGCCGAGGCCGAGGCAGAAGCAGAAACCGGAAAAGCCAATGGAAAAGCCAAGGGCCGTGCTGGTGGCCCGCCCCAAACTCTGATACTTGCATTGAAATGGGTACAAGACGTATTGGATCTCAAGGACAAGTTTGACAAGTTGAGGAAAGAAGCTTTCCTTTCTAACCGGGAAATTGAGAGTGCTCTGCATGAGGTAATGCGCAATCCGACTGTATTTGACTTTACTGATCCGATTGAAACATAGGCTTTCGAAGATTTCATCAATCTGAACGACAAGGCTCCAGAGTACATTTCCTTGTTTATCGATGAAAACCTTAAGAAGGGTCTCAAAGGTGTAAGTTCGAATGCTTCTTAGCCGCTTTTCATACGTCAACCTCGCTGCGACAGAAAACGGATGTCGAGGTCGACATAGTATTGGACAAGACCATCACCGTCTTCAGGTACCTCATTGAGAAAGATGCGTTCGAACGCTACTACAAGAACCATTTGGCAAAACGCCTTCTGTACGGCAGATCTGTTTCCGATGATGCGGAGCGAGGCATGCTTGCTAAACTGAAGATTGAGTGCGGATACCAATTCACCCAAAAGTTGGAAGGCATGTTCCAAGATATGAAGATATCATCAGACACCATGCAGGCATACCGAAAGCACCTAGAAAACACCACAGTATGTCGAACTTTTTAATTACTCCTCGGCTGTATCCTCATGCTTGGCTAGGCGCCTGCGATTGAAATTTCCGTAACGGTGATGACCTCGACGTTTTGGCCAATGACGCATTCTGGAGCCACATGCGTGCTTCCCGAAATATTGACGAAGGCATGCAAGTCCTTCGAGCAGTTTTATCTATCTCGCCACTCAGGTCGAAGACTAAAGTGGCAACCATCCCTTGGCAACGCTGACGTTCGCGTCCAGTTTAAAGCTCGGAAACATGACTTGAACGTATCGACGTTCGGGTTGGTAATACTACTTCTGTTTGAGAACCTCGGCGAGAATGATTTCTTGACGTACGAGGTAATGAATGGTTCTCCGACTTTCGGTAGCCCGATGAACACTATTGTATGCAGGAAATACAATTGGCGACCTCGATACCGTCTCCCGAACTCAAACGGCATCTACAGTCGCTCGCCTGTGCCAAATACAAAATCTTGAAAAAACACCCGCCTGGTCGGGACGTACAATCGTCGGATTCCTTCTCTTTCAACAACGCCTTTACTTGCGCCATGCAAAAGATCAAAGTTAGCACGGTATCTGCCAATGTTGAAACGATAGAAGAGCGGAAAGAAACGAGAGAACGCATCGATGAAGAGCGACACTACCAAATTGAGGTTCGCCTGACTCTTTAGCGTCCATTTCCTGTGACTCCCTGACTAACCTTTGCATAAGGCGTGCCTCGTTCGCGTGATGAAGGATCGGAAACACATGACGCATAACGATTTGGTATTTGAGGTTACGAGGCAGCTTGCCTCTCGTTTCCAGCCGAATCCGCAAGGCATCAAGAAGTGTATTGAGAATTTGATAGACGTGAGTCATGCCATACACATCGACACGCATGTTGTTGCAGCTTACTTTTTTTTTTGCCTTCCAGCGAGAATACCTGGAGCGCTGTGACGATCGGAAATCATATAACTACCTGGTGGGTTGCAAGGCTTGTCACCGTTATTGCGTGCAGCTAATGACCATGTCAAGGCATAGCTTTATAAGTTTGTAATGTACACATTTGTATTCTACATCTACCCGGAGCCGCAATATCCTTTGTTCCATCAGGGCTATGATCAAACACCTGAAACACAGAAACGCGAGACGAACACAGAGAAAAGAGAGGTGGGTGGGCCGGATGACGGAAGACTGTGCTAAGCTTGTGGGACAGACGAGAGACAGGTCAGGAGAGTAAGAAAAGGTAGCTACGGGAAACTCTGCCCGCAGGGGGCGGAGCAGCAAGGACAGGCGATGTGACGACGCTGATGACGCGTGGGCAAAGCCACCGGTGGCTAAGAGCTTCGCCGCAGAGGTAAAGGCCTCGTAGCAGCGGTCGCACCCAGTCGATAAGTCTCGTGTGAGCAAATTTAAACCCAATAAATGGAAGTGGTAGTACGAGTGGGTCATTGTTATCATACTTGATGAAATACATGCGCAATACCTGTCACACCCCCAACAATCATTGTACCTCACTCACACCGGTCATAGCAGAACAAACTGTATTGCTACATATCACCACTTGACAAAGGACGTGTAGGCTCAGAAGACTAGTACTAGCCCTCCAAGACTTGTAGTGGCCTGGGGTAATTGATTTGTGATAAATTGGGATTGCTCCCTAACTACCAGTCGCTCTCTTGGTCAGGACATCGCCGTGAATACCACCTATTGACGATGGTACCTTGCCTGTTCAATGAGGTTTCACTCCGAAGTTCTTCAACCTGCAGCGCTAGCACTCCAGTCTAAAGCACCCACGACATAAGTACCCTCCAACAGCGCCGAAATAGACAACGATACGCACATTCTCCTCAGCCTCGAGGAGGCATTTTGGCCATCCAACCCATAAGGTGGTCAGCCGAATTTGTTATAGTCATCAACGACATGCGCAGTTCAGTGAAGAGCGCGGTTGCCATGACAATTTGTAGTCAAGGCTACCTGCATCTCTTGCCATGACATACTAGATGGGACATCCGCAACCACTGTCACCCCGCAGATTATGAACAAGGGATAGTCACCTACAGCCACTCGCTACCGACGAACGGTCGCCAGTGGTGGGACACACCACATTCGCTTTGGGGTAATTGATTTGCATAAATCCAAACGCCTCACAATCCGCTGCTTCATGGGTTGCCGTCTTGCACCCGTAGCGATTGCACGTCAACGCCGGAGAACCTACGAGGATGTAAGCAAATGACCGCAGAAGTAGAGCATCAAAACTCACCTAATCTGATGCCGGATCCTAATCCGCATCACGTCTGAATATCTGATCGGTCATACCATGACCCACCACCAGCCTCCTGAATATGAGGACTAAGTTGAAGGGTCAAACCAAGTGACAAAGTGTACGTACTTCTGGGCACTTACCCGGTGGCCATCGGCATACCACAACTGATAAATCGCATCGCGCTGGAAGTGACATCCGATGTGAAACAGCGTCGACTGAGCTTAAGTTAAGTATACTCACCTTCCCGGGAACACGATGAATCCGTTACTGTACAACGGCAGGCTCTGATATAACAGAAACTGAGTAATTGGCGTCGGCCAATCCAACGGTCTGAACACGCACCGTCAGCCACACCGTTGGGGTTTCCCAAGAGAAGGCGAGAGGCGGGAACCAAGTTTATATAGTATTTGGTTATCGTCTTTAGGGCCGGTCCCTCACACGGACCACTCCACTCATGGCGCTGAGGCTTCCATTATTGGAAAGTATTATATAATTGACTCAGATAATACCCGTTTAGTGAAGGGTCTTCGTCGACATCTTCCATCCTGGTTTTTCGTCTTTCCGTTCAGATTGAAGCCCAGTGAAAACTCGACATGTCCAGGCGTAGCCAGAAATGCTGCGTTATGAATTTCCTATTTAGGACTATTACCCATTCTTAGTTTTTGTTACTCGGTCTGATAATGCAACTTTTTTGCAATGTGAAGTCTGCATTGATGCAATGGTCAATAGTGAAAATGCAAAGCAATGCTTTACTAGCTTTACTTCACATGCATGTGAAGCTTTTCTTTGCCTTGTCCTCCACAACTTTCCACCAACTGTCATATTCACTGTGGATGAATACAATTGTGTCTGCATGAAATACAGCTTCGGGCACTTGCACAAGGTGTCCACCCATACTACGTGGCTACAACATCTCAATGAAGCACCAAAAAATGAAGAAAGGCAATGTATATGTTTGGCAAGACTCTTGGGAGAGTGCATTTCCAATATACCAGCTGCCCCAGGTGCACCAGACTCACCACAGGCTTTTGATGATTCTGTGCCCTCCAATGTTCATAGGGCTGAGGTGCACCATGGACTAGCCAAACCAGCCAAGGAAAACAAGGACCCTAACCATTTCATAGGATGGTGCAAGTGTGCCAAAAATGCCCAAGTGCATCCAGAAAACAATACAGAACTTGAGGTATGTTTTATCATCAACTTACTGATTGTACAATGTAACTTCTACCATTTCAGAATCTCCACCTGCCTGATGGAAATAGACCTGCTTTGCCTTCTCATTTTCCTGATGAAAATATGCCTTCCTTGCCTCATCATTTTCCTGACAAAAATATGCCCAATTCACCTCCTCATTTTCCTGACAAAAATATGCCTGATTCACCTCCTTGTTTTCCTGACAAAAATATGCATGGTTTGCCTCCTCATTTTCCTGATGAAAATTTGCCTGACTCACCTCCACATCCTGTGCAGGTCAAAATCCACTATGAACATCACCCATGTCCCACAATCAACCTTTCAGAATTGCAGGAGAAAGCAGTTCTTCAGGTACTAAAGGATACACTTCATTTTATCACAGCTCTTTCCCAAGCAATTTAGAAGAACCATGTCCGCACTGTCCCCATTTCATAGCATAAGTTACACATTTCTCAAGTCAGTTTGACTGATCACTTTGTTTTAGGGCACATATAGTCATCCCAGCTTGAAGCAGATTGCAGTACTACAAGAGTGCAACAAAGTACTTGAGTCACAAGTTTTCAAGTTGACTGTTGAAAATAATACTCTACAGTAACATCTAACTGACACATCTACTAACTTTTGATTGACAGATGCAGGGGTGCATTTCAGCACCTAGCAGGTGCAGTTGGCTTATGTGAAACAGACCCAGCATGGTTTGATATGATGATGGTCCCACAGTCATCTCCAAGCAATTTTACATGCCCAACACCTGAAACTCATCTGAAAATCCATTTCTGGGATCAAAGCAATTGGAATACCTTCCTTGAGTCATCTCAGGGATGACTTAGCACATGCAGGACACTTGGATTCCTCAAGGAAGACAATGGTGATCCACCATCTGACAGCACAGCAAAGGCCATCTGAAAGACACTTTGAGGGGGGTGGGCAGAATTAGCTAACCACAAACTGGCTGCAAAATCTTGGGGTTGGTTGTGTGTGAGTGGTAGGCAATTAACTCATAACCTCATGGAGAGTGCATTCCTGCTTTTCAGATTTGCGAAGAACAGTTGGAAGCTGGACTACTTAGCAAGCAACTCATACCTGGCATGGCAGAAGACCCATTTGGACAGTGAGGGGAATTGGAAGATGAAAAAATCTCAGGACTGCAAAGTGTTATGCCCAAGCATGGTGACTTCTTCAAATGGAATAGGCATGAAGCATGCAAGGGGGAGACTACGAGCCAAACTTGTCATAACCCCTATGGCTGAGTTATTGCAGTAATCCAACAGAGGTTCTGTCTGCTGGCAAGTCCCTAAGGTTGTTTGCATGGAGAGAGAACAAGGATTAGAGCAAAGGGATGAAGTGCAGTTGCAAGCTATTGAAAAACTGCAGACACAGGACGAAGTATGTAGGGTTATATACCCCTAAGTGTGAGTACTGTACCAGTCATGACACGTATCTGCAGTAGTCAACAAAACAATCAGTCAAATAAATAGGAGTCATACAGTGTCAAAGATGGGGGTAGGGAGGCAATGAAGGCTATACTGGCTGGCGCAATCAATGCGCAGCGAAGAGCCTGACACCAGAGCTATAGTACAACATGTAGGCAATAGAAACGAGTCAGAACGGAGCAAAAAATGAACAAGTCATCCATCAGAGAGGGCGGTGGAATACTGGATCACAGTGGCAACACAGTCTCGACAGGTATTGGAAATACCTTGACAGTGGGAGATCTGAACGTTCCCTGGAGCATTCAAGCCCCTAGGATGGCGATGACTATTAGAGACATGACGAGGCATGTGATGCATGTGACTGAAAGAAGTCGAAAAAGGAAAGACCCCTGATGGAAGCATAACATCACCCCCCCTCTAAGGTCCTCAGACCCTTGAGGACGGGCTGGAAGTTGCATTGGCGGAGCGAACAGATAGGGGTCGGCAAGTAGTATAGACACGGGAGCGCATCCGGGAGGTGATGGGTGACAGTGGCAATGGAGTCGGTGGTTCTTCAAGGGCTGGAGTATAGTGGGAGCCATGTCTGTTGCAGCAAGACCAATGTCCCAGGTAATGACACTGGTAGCACACATGTTGATAAAGGATGTGCTCTGGGGGAACGGGTGACTGGCCTCCGAGATAGAACCAAAGTTGAGTTGATCTGCAGGGACAGGGATGAAGGGAGTTGCAGGGAGAGGGTTGGTGGAGTGGACGGTGTTATGATAGTTTTTATGGATTCTGGCCCATGACACATCCTGCAGCAAAACTTCCCAGGCAGAGTTGTGAGTACCAGTCCCGAGGCAAGCACCAACCTCTTTAAACAGCTTGCCAGAGTTGACAAAGCCAAGTTTGATGGCATGCCATTGCTTCTCCTTCTCCTGATCCAAGATGTCTACTTTCAATTTTTCTGAAACCAATGGTTCCTCTTGTTTCAGTTTGATATGCTCGAGAACCCAGGAAGCTGGCAGTGCCAAGAACTCTCCTATCTGTTGGTTATGTAAATGATGATACACTCCTCCAGTTATGGCTTTGGTAAGATCTGAAGAAGCCTTCTCCAACATGTTGATCATTATTACCTCCAATAGTGGCACAGTTCCACTTAACTTCCAAGTTTGGACCTTTGAGACCAGCCCATTGACTACATCTGATGCTCTGTAGATTTGAGACAACAACCCAAAATACTCAACCTGTTCTGGTGAGCACCCATCAATGTTGTCCCCATCATGGAAGATGTCAAGCGCCCTAACAATGTCCAAGTAATCACTTGCTGAGATTGGTAGTCACTGCTGGTCAAGCTGGGCAGAGGCAGCCATGGCGAGGAGGTCGAGGGCTGCGCAGTGAGCACTGTTGGAGTAGGTGGTGAAGGCAGAGCATAAGTTGGTAGGTTTGGTAGCATTGGTGCTACTGGAGGGGGCTGTTGGACTATCGGGGTCATCGTCAATCCGTGCCTTACCCTTTCCCTGTTGGTTACTGTCCCCCCTTGGTGGGGACTCTGGCCGAAGGTGTGGGGACATGCTTGATCGAGATGCCCTGGAGTGTACATGGTCCTCGAGCCCTGGCAGGAGGGGGCGATAGTGGGTGGAACTGTGAGACGGGTGAGGAGAAACTGGAGATATGAAAGCCAGTTGGGGATGCTGGGGGAGAGGTTGGGAGATAGGCAGTGACTGGGGGAACAAGCCTGTCATTGTAGGTGTCATGAAAGGATTCAGTGGCAAGGGGGAGGTCAGCATAGTCATTTTCAGTATTGACTGAGCGAGGGGAGTCCATTTAATTCTTGAGATGGTGGGCAAGCCTGTACTGGTCTAAGGCTTCTGACGCATGGTCTTTTATATGTTCTTCAGGTTCCCACATATTTGATGAATGAGGGAACCCCTTCCACTTGACCAGGTACTGCCTCTTGCCCCTGTGGCCATCGACCTTGTGATTGATTATGGACTTGACCTCCCACTCAATTTCATCATCGACTAGTTTGGGGAGAGGTGCTGTGGGTGCAGCACCATAAGTATCATTTTTGGTGAAAGGAAAGATCCAGGAGGCATGGAACACAGGATGTACCTTCCATGTTGGTGGTAACTCCAACCAGAAGGTGACCGGTGAGACAACCTGAGTCACTTTGAAGGGCCCGAGACATCAGGGCACAATCTTGTCACATTGGTTTTTGATACGAAGGTGCCCAGTATCTAGGAGGACTTGATCTCCTAGCTTGGGCACGACATAAGACCCTTTTGAGTGTGAATGCATTAGGTCTTGTGCTTTTTTGTGCACAAGAATTGTGATATCTCAGTTTGACACCAACTGTTCCAGTCTTTCATCCACCAAGGGCACTGCAGTGAGCCGAACCTCCAGGTAAGGGGAAGGTTTGTATCCAAGGAGTAGTGAAAAAGGGGTCATTTGATGGACAGAATGGACCTGTGTGTTATGGGCAAACTTGGCAGAAGGAAGTTTCGTGGCCCATGAGTTCAGGGCCTTGGCGCAGTACAGGCATAGGTATCCTTCAACCTCTTGGTTAACCTGCTTGCTTTCTCCATTGGTTTGTGGGTGATACCCAGTGGAAAGTTTTGTCTTGACCCCTATTGCTTTGTACAACTCCTTTGTACAGGATGATGCAAACTGGGGTCCTTGATCTGAGATAACTGACTCTGGGACTCTGAATTGGGAATAAATGAACTGATGGAAGAGCCAGGTGATCCTGATGGAGTCAATAGTTTTGTGACATGGGACAAACAGGGTGGCTTTGGTAAGGCCCTGATCGACAACTGTGAGAATAGAGTCGTATTTTTGTTCTCCCAAGACAGGGAGATCCATGATGAGATCCATAGATATTTGCTAAAATGGGAATGTGGTTTTAGGGGCTTCATGTGGGACTACCAGAGGGGTTGGAGGGTGCATGACCACTTTTGTTGTTTGGCAGACCGGGCACCCTGCAACATAAGCCCTGATATCTTTTCCCATACCTTCCCACCAGACCTCCTTTCTCATCTTGGCAAACATAGCTTTCTGTCCAGGATGACCTGCAGACTCATGGTTGTGGTATGAGTGCATGCAATGGTGGCAATGGTTGGGGGGAATGTACAACCGAGTTGTTCTGTATCATTTTGTTCTGTCGTCTGCAACAGTGACATTATCCTTGGGTTCTGGACCTGTAGAGACCTTTGATGTGTCATTCTTGATGTGCTCATACAGATCAGCCAATATCGCAAGAACTCCCCTGGCTCCTTTGATGGGTTCCTCAAAAGGGCAAGCATCAGGCAGCCAATTCCCCTTTGACTTTTCCTCAACTGGGCAGGAATATGGCTTGGAGTTAGACTTTGAACACAACATCCAGGCTGGAAGGCATCCTATCCTGCATAGATGGTTAATTTTTAGTTGTTTTTGCAATTTCGTAATTGAAAAAGAGGGTGATATGAGGTGAATTTGGGGACCCACCCCCTCTGAAAGCCAAAGGTCCAGGGGAAGGACCATGGCCACTGGGGCAGGCTCCGTGGCTTCGCTTTTCCACAAAAGAGTGTTGGCAGGAACCTGGAGGTGACCAGCCTGCCAGGAAAAATGAATGGGATATGACTGGATCGTAGCAGCCCAGCGGGCCTGATGAGGAGTGAGCTGCTGAGGCTCATGATAGTATTCAAGGTTCTTGTGGTCAGTAAAGACCACTGTCAGTTCGACTGGGGAAAGCAGATACAGCTGGAAAGCCTTCAAAGCATGGATCACCACCAACATCTCCAAGTCATAAACCTGGTAGCACTGCTCTGCTCCAATGAGGGACTGGGAGAGGTAGGAGCAGGGGTGCCATTCATTGTCAGACCCCTTTTGAGCAAACACCACACCAGTACCAAGTTTGGATGCATCGGTAAACAGCACAAAGGGCTTGGAGAAATTGGGGATAGTGAGGACTGGAGAAGAGCATAACAAAGACTTTAAGGTTTCAAATGCCTTGTTGTGTTCCAGAGTCCATTGATATGACACCCCTTTCTTGGTAAGGTCATGTAAGGGACATGCAATGCTTGAGAAGGAAGGGATAAATTTGTGGTAGAAGTTACAGAATCCAAGGAATCTGCGAAGCCTGGTAAGATTGTCAGGGGCTTCCCAGGTACTGATGGTGTCGGTCTTTGTCAGCGAAGTTTCCATACACCCCTTTCCAATGATCATTCCAAGGAATTTGATTTCTTCGGCCTCGAAAACACATTTGCTGATCTTGAGGCAAAGATCTTCCTTTGTGCAAATTTCAAGGAATTTGCAAACCCAAATTCGAAGTTCTTCTTTCGTCTTGGCATGGACGGCAATGTCATCCATATACCCTACTTGCTTTCCTCTTTGGCTTTCGAAAGTGCAATCCATATACCACTGAAAAGAGGGAGGTGAGTTACACTGGCCAAAGAACATTACTGTGGGTTCAAACAGCCCTCGGGGCGTAATGAAGGCCCCCTTCCACTCATCTCCTTCTTTTACTTGCAGGTTTGTGAATCCCCAACGAATGTCGAACTTTGCATAGTACTTCAATTCGACCAATTCATTGAACAAGGCTTGTGCATTTGGTAATGGGTGTGCATCTGGGATGGTAAAAGAGTTTAGGTAGCAGTAGTCTTGAATTAACTGCTTCTTTCCATCCTTCTTTGCCACGAAAAACACCGGGGCAGCTTGTGGTGACATAGAGGGTCGAATCTTCTTGCATCTGAGATTTTCATCCAAGAACTTGTCCAAAACTTTCAGCTCATCAGGAGACATTGGATAAACCGTTGCCTTCTTGGGCTTGAAGTCTTCTTGAAGCCAAATTTCATGGTCAAGTCCAGGTCGGTGTGCTGGGAGCAGGATATTATCCTCCGCAAATACCTTTGCAAAATCCTTGTACATCTCTGGCAACCCAACCTCCTCTTTACCAGTGGCTTGCACTGCTTCGAGTTCTGTGGACAAAGTTGTTTTGTTAATAACAATGGGGGTTACACCCATCTCCGGTTTTACCACTTCTGGGGACAGTCCAGAAGATTCCTTCTTACTGTCCAAGTCCTGTGGACTCAGTGATAGTTGACCTATCAAAGGTGAGCTTCCTGGTTTTGGTACATACCCATCATCCCAACAAGTGATCTTTCCCATTTCCCAGTTCATACGGGGCTTGAACTCCTTGAGGAAGGGCATTCCAAGCAGGACGTGCTCCTTTCTGACTAGTGGGCTGATGTAACACTTGACTCATACCACATGCTCCTTGATTTCCATCTTCAGGGTCACCTTGCGAGTAACCCACTCGACATCCTTTCCAGTAAACGATGTGGTCTTGAACTTGCTTTTCACTGGATACATGGGTATTCAGAGCTTCTGGACCATTCGTTCTGAGATGAGGGAAACTTCTGCACCCAAGTCAATACAGGCCCATATTCCTGCATTGTAGTCTGCCAAAATGACCATTCCAAGAGGTGATCAAATCTGCATATTTGATTCATCATCTATAGAAGTACATTTAGCAGACAAAATGGCAACGGGACTGACTGATGCAGGACAATCATCAGTCCCCTTTAAAAACCCAACAGCTTCTTTTCCTCTGCATTTGCTTCACAATCTCTGACATATGCGGTCTTCGTTCTGTCTTCCGAGATGACAATGCAAACATTGGAAAGCTGGGCTTTCACCTTGACTTTACAGTCACGCTTGATGTGACCTTTGGCTCCACAATTGAAGCATTTAATTTCTGAACTGGAACATCTAACGTTCTGTTTGCATTTGTCAACATCCATCACATCAGGATCTCAGGAACTCCTGCAGTAATGAATGAATTTGCATTCATACCAGGATTCCTTCCCTTCTAGGATGTGCTTCATTGCAATAGTGGTTTGAGCTTCTCCCATGCACTGTATCCACTCTATGACTGTGGAAGGTGCTTGTCCAGAATTGAGAACCCAATCACGGTATTCTTTGTTTAATCCTTTTCTGAAGAAGATCCCTGCTTCACGCGACTCCTCTTTAAGTTGAGCCTTGTTGACAAGCCCTGTAAATTCAGCAATATAAGCTTCTAATTCTTGTTTGCCCTGAGAGATCTCTGAAAGGTGCAATATAGTGAGAGCAGTCTGGTCACCTGACTCAAAAGTAGCTTTAAGACATTCCACAAACCTCTGGAAGGTGTCAGTGTAGTAGATGGTCCTGTTGAGAAGCTTGTTTTCATTTTGGTAGTTTTTGGCAAATGAAACTGCTGCACCTTTGGTCATGTAGGTGAGGGTGAACGAAATCTTGAGTGATTCCGAATTGTACATGTGCTTGTTCAGGTTCAAGTAACCTTTGACCTGCATGACCCAGGTCTGAAGCCCATTGTGGCTTCTGTCATATTCTCCAGGATGCCTGACATTAAACTCCCGACCTCCATTGGGTGGGCAGCAATTGTACTGGTCATCAGGATCGGCTGGGGCCTTACCCTTACTGGACCCTCCACAGGGGACCTCTGGGGGAATTACCTTTCTGAAGTTCCTGGCATACCATTCACATAGTGCCGAGTCTGTAGGCATTCCTGTTGGAAAAGGGTCACTACTCTGGGCATGCATTGCCTTGCAAAGCTCTTCTGTCATAGCGAGCCTTTGGTCTTCCAACCTCTGTCTCAGTTCCTCTTCCGAAATGGTCCTCAGGGGCATTTCAGGAACCGATTCTCCATGACCGAGTGTCATGGACATTACTGATGATTTGCATGCTTCTTGTTCTTCCTCGAGGACCGATCTGAGAGAAGTATTGGACTTCTGATCATCTTCTTCTTCTGAACTAAGCACGACTTCCAAATCCCTAAACCAGGATAGATAAGATAACCGAGGGTTGGTAGTGGTAACCAAGGGGCCTAGTCTTCCTAGCAGGATGGGCAGTAGAGGAGGATTCCTTCCAAGCCCAAGGGGGTTTGGTTGAGGAGGGACTGGCAGTCTTGATTTCTGTGGGTTAGACACTTTAACGGGAAGTGATAACAAAGGCTGAGGGAGGATTTATTTCTCGGAAGAAACCTGTCAGCATAGGAGTGGTTTGACAGTGCACGAGTGACTTTATGCATAGGGAGACACGAGCGCTGACTCTAGGGAGGTGATCTATTAAAGCCTAGTGGCTGCCTGTAGAGCAGTGGATTTGATTTAAGGTAGAGGGGTGCTTCTCAATTTTGTTATGCTTGTTTAGAGCAGTTGAGGAGCAGAGGACAGGGGCAAGTTAGTCTTTACACTGAGGGAGACCAACGAGCCTTTGTACGAGAGTAGTTGGTTTGTTGAAGTTCAGTAACCAGGGATGAGTAGACTTTCGCAAAGAGGTTGACAAGTCCTGAAAGCTGCACAGAGTTTTTCGATTTTGTTATGCCTGAGCATGGTGACTTCTTCAAATGGAATAGGCATGAAGTGTGTGAGGGGGAGACTACGGGCCAAACTTGTCATAACCCCTATGGCTGAGTTATTGCAGTAATCCAACAGAGGTTCTGTCTGCTGGCAAGTCCCTAAGGTTGTTCACATGGAGAGAGAACAAGGATTAGAGCAAAGGGATGAAGCTCAGTTGCAAGCTATCGAAAAACTGCAGATACAGGACAAAGTATGTAGGGTTATATACCCCTAAGTGTGAGTACTGTACCAGTTGCGACAGACATGTCACGACACGTATCTGCAGTAGTCAACAAAACAATCAGTCAAATAAATAGGAGTCATATGGTGTCAAAGATGGGGGTAGGGAGGCAATGAAGGCTATACTGGCTGGCGCAATCAATGTGCAGCAAAGAGCCTGACACCGGAGCTATAGTACAACATGTAGGCAATAGAAACAAGTCAAGAAATGAACAAGTCATCCATCAGAGAGGGCAGTGGAATACCAGATCACAGTGGCAACATGGTCTCAACAGGTATTGGAAATACCTTGACAGTGGGAGATCTGAACATTCCCTGGAGCATTCGAGCCCCTAGGATGGCGATGACTATTAGAGACGCAACAAGGCACATGATGCACGTGACCAAAAGAAGTTGGAAAAGGAAAGACCCCTGATGGAAGCATAACACAAAGATGATGACAAGGACATGGAGATGGACAAGGACAAGAAACAGAAACTCCTCGAAGCTAATGTCAAGTCAGAAACACCAGATAAAAGAATGAAAGGTGAGTGTATTCCATACAATCTCAATGAACTGCAGTGAAAGCCAGTTTTTAAGAGGACCATGAAATTGATGACACCAGTTTGGCAGTGTCAAACCTCTCTCCAACATTGTCATCATCTCTGCCTGTCAGCAAGATGACCCATCTTCCATCTATCACAGAGGGTGCAGCCTCAATGGCATTACCATCTCCACCTGTCAACAACATGTCCCATCTTCTGTCTATCACAGAGGGCACAGCCTCGATGGCATTACTGTCTCTGCCTCTTAGCAACACATCCCATCTCCCTTCTGTCACAGAGGAAACAACATGCACAAACAAGAAGGAGATTGTGCCATGCATGCCCCAACTGGAGCCAGAGCCAGTCACTGTCGTTCCTACCAAGATATCAGTTAACCCACTGTGAGTATACATGTGAATAGGAACCTTTTCTGATGGTGTTTCTTAGAGCATGCTTGGCAATCACTGCCAACAAGGCTTGAGAGTCCCTACCTGAGCTCCCAAGTGACCCAAATGGCAGCAAGATAGAGAATGAAGGATTGGCAATTCCATCAATGACCTCCAAGTCTGCCAAGGGCAATGTGAAGGTGCCTGGGAGGATGTGACCCAGTCCAACCAAGAATAGATGGTATGTTTAAATCATTACTATTTTTTGGTCTGACATATTGGATTATCAGAAACCTCTGTGCACTTTGATGGCTCAAGAGAATTCAACCAAACAGAACCATGGAGGACTTCCAGAAATACTACAATTCACTTTCTGCTGACAAAGTCAAGGTATCGTCTACTTCTTCCGACTGCCCTCACCACTAACAGAGGTCATATTCTAGTCCTATGTTGACGAGGCTGTGAGTTTGGTAAAGTAGCCATTAGTTGTGATGATTTTGCACTAACAGAGTACAGGTTAAAAGCAGTGGCTGGGACCCAAAGACTATATGCAATGGCACCGTCTACTGAGGACAACTCACATTTGTCTCACATTCAAGCACTCAAGCTATTGCTATATCACTTCAGACTCACACACCACATCACTTGCATTTGGTTTGCTTCCATGTCTCTGCACTTGCATTTGTGTTGCAATGATTCCCCCACATGCATCTTGCTTTCAAGGCATTTTCATTAATTTATTCTGCATTCATTTACCCATGTTAGACTTGCTCTCATCATTCCCTGCTCTCCTGTAGTCATCTCCATGGACAGCTTGTAGGGGGTAATGTGTACTAGTTATCATAGCAATGCACATGATATTGGTGCATGTATGGCAATATTTTGTATAAACTGCAAAGCCAGTAATAACCATATCTAGTGAGATTTAAGTAGATTTCATGAGCATGCAGCAAGCACTGAAGAATATGTTGGAATGTGACAATTTATTTTGGTGGTAAAATTCTAACATATGGTCATGCCAAGTACTGCCCCAACATTTTGCAAATATAAGAATTGTCTAGTTTTCTTTCGGAACATGTTCCCTCGTAGTATAATTCCGACGTCCGCTCCGACTCATATTTGGTCATGTCTGGCCACGCCCGGACATGTCGAGTTTTCACTGGGATTGAAGAGTTATATACTTCTGGTAGAATCTGAGCCACTTTTTAGCGTAGTCATCTAATTTATGTAAGTGGGGGCGACTGTCCACAAGTAATGCTGGCTGGTCATCAGACACTCGGTGAGAAGCATGACTCGTGCTTCCAGGTTCTTCAGTGCACCGCTGATGCAATTCCATTCAAGTGCTATCCGCGATTGCAGCCTATGAAAAAACGACCGCCTTTGGTGCCACAAGTCCCAGTGTGAGCACCAACGGTTTGACCACCCACTGCCAGCCACGTGGAAGGTGGCAAGAGTGAAGGCGAAGTTTATAAATTACAGACCGGGCTATGGCCTAGGATAGCCCCCTGTACTTGCACCATACGATTCATCAGCAGGTCAGCTCAGAGTCATCGGGATAGACGCAGAAGTGCTCGTTGGCCATACAAAACCATCTGATCCATGTACAACGCAAGAGGATCTTTCTGTGTCTTCGGCAACGCGGTGCAGCGGCTTGCTACCTTCAGATAACTGTGACTCACATCAATCCACGCAATCGACAGGAGCCTGTCAAGAAGTTCTAGTCTTTCGTAGGGGCAAATAGGGTGGTAAGGGTGATACATTATGGCCTATAGCTCGTCTCTATGGTTTGGCGGCCCATAGAAAGCGTCTTCTAGCTCTGAAAATCTCACAGTTAGTTTGGTGGAGGTGAACATAGCAAGAAAGGTCTTACTTCTGCGCATGGTAGGGCCGAGTTCTACCGGTAAGATCACATTATACTCTATGTAAAGATTACCTCGGGGTGATTGTTCAAAGACCGGCATCCCTTCTCCCTCTATTACCTGGACATATGCTGTGTATGGTATGTAAATAGGAACATCGTATACAGATGGAAGTGAGACACCCACCAGGTTGTGTTACTGCTTTACGGTGCAGGTCTACGACATGCCCATCCAAGTGCGTAAGATTACGTCTGAAGCCCAAAAGTGCCTACGGATCTCATCAGCTATGTCCTCACAAAGGAAAGCGAGGAAACGCACCTCATCAACGCCAATCGTCTCTCGCCAGTAAAGACTGGATTCCTTTCTCCGCCAACCACCTTGTTCCTTCTTACTCCGTACCCGCAGTATGATGTCGCCTGCCTCCCAATCTGGGCTCTCGTCACCCTCGCCCTCAAGTACGACTTCATGACCCTCTGGCATCCCTGGTTGTATTTCGAGCGTAAAGGGCTGCATATACTCGACGACCTTCTTCCCGTTACAGTGGGGGCAGTTTTTGACGATGACGGTTCCACGCCCACCACATTCATTACATGTGGATTGCGTTTGTGCAAACATACCGGGGAATATTTGCTGTTTGGAGACCTTGACGCCGGATCCTCCACAGCCGCGGCAGGTGTGCACGTCGCGGTCGGACGCCGCGCCCGAACCGCGACAGTGGTCGCAGAGTATATTCTTTTTCATGGTGAACTACGGAAAGGGTCAGTTGGTGCTCCGTGTGCAGAGCTGGTACATACCTCGATGCTAGCGCCTGCGTACCTAGAGGACGATGAATAACTCGGAAAGCAATTGAGGACGAAGACTTACATATCCGCTAACGGGACCTCAATGTCAAATATCGAGTTTGGTCCCCGACGGGTCTGTTGCGCTCCAACTAACCAAGTTCCGATGTGAATTCGGTCGGGTAAGGACAAGGTCGACACTCACATCCACCGCCAAAGAAACTCGAGAACACATCGAAAGGGTTGGCATAGTGCTGCTGACCACCTTCATGTGCTCGCAATCCTTCCTGTTGTGGACGTAAGTCTGACGTGAAGTGGTCTGCCTGACCAACGTACCTCGCCATATTGATCGTATATTCGGCGTTTCTAGGAACGGTCAATATAAGGAGAGGAAGCATGTCATATGACTTACATTGTCGTCCGACAATACCTCGTACGCTGCGCCGTCGTGAGGGAGCAAGCCGAGTCACTGAAACAATATTACTTGCCATGTGCTATTTCTACGAACTTTTCCTCGGCGTCCGGATCCTTGTTCTTGTCTGGATGATACTTCCGACTGAGACGTTTGTACGCTTTTCGGATATCCTGTTCCGTTGCATGCTTGGACACTGGACACGCCGGGATATGTCAGGGAATAGTATAGCCTGAGCATGCCTTAGACTAACACTCTAGAGCCTTGTACAAGTCAGCAGCTGCAGCGACAACTCCGAAGAACACGAAGAAAAGCGCGAGAAGGGATGCTGGCAACATCCCGATCCAAAGTTTGGACGATGACTTGCGGGTTTGACTTCGGATTTGAGGATATCGACCACGTATGTAGTTGACACGTGACTTCACCGGGATCCACGCTTGCCTTTTTCGGATCATCGCACCGCCGTCGATCCACCGAGGTCTGAATTGCTAGGGAAATGTGGGCGCGAGCAGGGTTCATACGCAAAAGGTCCCCAGTTTGTCGAAGATGCTATTCATTTAGCATCCCAGATTATCATCCAAAAGTCAGAGGTCACTCGGTTTCCGATATCCTTTTGTCTGCAGGTCTTTAACCCATGTCTTTTGCAGCAATCCCATTTGCGTTCCCCCCAGAAGTTGCTATCACTCACGTAGGGCCAGTTGCAGCCTCAGTGACGCGATCATTCTCGCCTCAGACGATACGGGAAGAGTTAGGCTGCCTGTGCAGCTCCTTCATCGCCAAGCACATACCTGCCTTGGGTTACAACTCCATTCAACCAGAGAGGACACAAGCATTGTATTATCCCTCGTGGTGCGTTGATGCAGAAGCAGAGGCTAAGGCCTGGTTTTCTTCCGACCCGGACGTCCCACCTGAGGTAAGCACTTGTAGCGCTTCATGAAATTGCACCGTCATGCCCTCGGATAGGTCGTCACCGTGCATTTTCAACATGCGTAGGTTTAATGCCAGTTCATGTCGTTTAATATTCATTTCTTGTTCCATCCTTTCCACCTAGAGAATTGCCGGGTAGGATTCGCCGTTGTGTGTTGCTGTTGGTGTCTAATGTTTCGTCAGGCAATGGCACGGAGCTTGCTCGCGTATCCCTTCGAGACGAGACCATTACCTACAGAGATACAGAGCCATTTGTTCCTACCCTTGCAAATCAACACGGTTCTGAAATCCTTTGCCTCCCATTCAACATCAATCCACTGGAGCTACTCAGTAGAGCACGTGACATTTCTTTTGGCGCGACCAAGGTCGACGATGATTTCCGCTTTGACCCTCGATCGATAAAGTTTAATTTGGTGAGTGTCGTTTATGTGCAACGGATGTCATCTTCAATAGTTTACAGGTGGCAGCTTACCCCGTTTTGATTCCAGTGTACGTTCTACAATATGCACCTCAAGGCCCGTATTCTCGTGTAACGGTTGTTGTAGAGGCATATGCAGACCCGGTGAGATCCATTGCACAGCCGCACATTTTCACCTTTTCCAACCTACAGTTGACATACAAGGGACGATACTACGTTCACTTCGTTAACAGTCCTGGCTTGAAAAAACTTCCAGCCCAAGACTTCTTCGATGAAGAGGACTTTATTGCTATGGGCGTCTCGGGCAGTAAATGCCGCTTTTCGCCATGCATCATCTCGCCCCGAAGTCGCCCAAGCGCTTCCGAAGATTTGTGCGCATGGATGTCTAACTTCTTCGAGAACAGAGATGCTCCGCTGCGATTGACAAGTAAACAATCTATCGATATGGACGATTGCAGAGTTCGTGAGTGGACAGAAGAGGAGGTTTCGCCTGTCCATGAGTGGATGCAACTGGGGAAAGATCTAGTTCGAATCAGGGGTATGATAAAGGTGCAACCTAAGCCTAGCTACTCGTTTCGCCAGCTCATGCATCCACCCAGACCATTTCTACTGTCAACGTAGACCAAATCAAGGTGTTCGAGTTTCCACCGCGGATGAACACCGATCCCAAAAAGGTCGCAGCAGGCTTGCAGGGGTTCTTCAAAGCAGAAGGAGAGAGGCTACGTAAACTTGAAGAAACTCGCGCGGCGCGGACTCCTGCATGGTGGCGGCAGTGGCAAGACAGCCAAAAACCCACCTGAAACTCTTCTCTTTAGGCATCTTCCGAGAGGCACACATCCGGCACGTCACCTTCGCATTCTGCATTAGGCTACGATAGATAAATAACATCCGTTCCAGATAGATAGATAGATACAGGGAAGTCTAGTCGATTTTACGGGACCATTTCCTCCCCGAAGGTGATGCGGTATGACGTGGCACGGGAGATGAGTTAGGCGTGACGACAACGTCAACCCTGCCGTGTCTCTCGGGAGTCCAGTCTTCCTTCTCTTTCTCGCTCACAACACCTATAGTTGTCTTTGAGTAGGTATCCTTCCCATCTTTACCCCAATACATCCACATCTGCAACCCCAACACACTATTCAGAAGCAGTGCAAGCGCGAACCCCGCAGATACGATCGGGTCCCCAACTTCAGTGGCAGTCGTAAACAAACGGGCGAGGCATCCCACAATTTGGGAGATGACAGCAAATGCTGAAAGCTGGCCCGTAGATCGCGCACGGGAATTTTGGGCGATCTGAGGTATCTTAGAAAACAGTGATAGCGGAAGCGTGCCCAGCTGAAGAAGGGACAGAGTTTCCGCGGGCATTATGTACAGTGCGACACCGGACGCAGCAGCCGCGAGAGATGTTAGGATGACTTTCCCCGTAGAATCCTGTGCTTTGTGTAGCCTCGATGAGGGGAAGTAGAGTATCAGGAGCGTTATTAGGGTATTCTGGATCGTCAGAAATAAGTTCTCTCCGTAGGTGGAGAATGGGAAATTGTTCCTGTATGAATATGCAGATGTGATGGCATAAGAGAGTGTTTCGAGGGCGTGTGCGGAGAACGAAAGGCCACGCGCAGACTGCGCAGAAAGGACTGCAGGAAGCCACTTAGCGAGAATATGACGGTGAGGGGCTTACTTACTCAGCAGCAGCTGAGGGACCTTCATTATAGAACCTCCGACTACGATTCCGAGACCCAGGCCTTTAGAGAGCGAGTATTTGAGACATTCCACGTCTCCGACATTTAAGTTCTCGACTAAAGAGGAGTAGCATTTCTGTGAAACTATATTAATGCACAGTAAGGAGTGTCTGAGAGACACATACCTCTCCGATGACAGCTGTACCAAGATCGACGATGAACCAAGGCAGGTTTTGTGTTATGGTGGTCATGGTGGTTGGATATGAGTATGGGGTCCAGGCAGTGTCCACAAGGAGTCGACGTGTAGCAGAGTGGCTGTGCACCTGCCTTCCCTTTCTGGCGATTGCAAAATTTCGGGCGGCTAAGACGGATCGCAGAGCTCGAGGATATCATTGACGATGGCCGAGCACGATCTAACAAAAACGATAATTCCATACTTGGATCGCCATTTGGCATTCCCACTGCTCGCCCATCTGGTGGAGACACAGCTCTTCCCAGTCGAGCAGGTACAGGCTGCGCAATATGAACTCGCCAAGGGTACCAACATGGTGGATTACGCGGTCAATCTGTTCGAACAGCTGTACCCTGATCAAGAAGTTCCAGAAGGTGTGTGCTTGTATCTCATTCATTCCGTTGTCATCTAACTGCTTCCGGCGGCGTCAGAATTCTCCAGAAAGAGGGAGACGGCCGTCTCCACAAATGAACGACTACAGCAAGAGGCACAGGCTGTCCTGGACGTGATCGAAAATCCGGGTGTCGCCCAAGCGTTACGTCAAGACAAAAACCAAAATTTGACGTTCCTTAAGGACAATTACAATGTAAGTCCTCTGATCACCTCTTGACCTACTAACCAATCAACGCGGATCAGGTCACCTTGGAGCAAATCAATGCATTGTACAACTTTGGTCAATTCCAATATACGTACGGAAACTACAGTGGCGCAGCCGATTATTTGTATCATTTCCGTGTACTCTCGACCGACAGTGAACTCAACACCTCCGCTCACTGGGGCAAACTCGCCTCTGATATACTCACCGGAAAATGGGACACAGCTCTAGAAGAGCTCAATACCTTGCGAGATGTCGTCGACTCCAGATCACCTTCGTCTCTTTTGACGACACCGACCGAACCGGCTGCTCTAGCGCAACTCCACTCACGAACTTGGCTGGTCCACTGGTCACTTTTCGTGTATTTCAATCATCCCCAAGGACGCACTCTCCTCCTCGAAACTTTCCTATCTCCTACATATTTGAATACGATACAGACATCTTGTCCGTGGATTCTTCGCTATATCACTGCAGCCGCAATCCTTTCCAGAAAGTCTGCGGCGGGAGGGAACAACTCCTCTTCTCGTGTGCGGTATTCTATCCGAGAGGTTGTCAAAGTCATCCAAATGGAGGAGTACCAATATCAAGACCCGGTGACTTCCTTCCTCAAGGAACTCTACGTTGAATTCGATTTCGAAGCCGCTCAGCGACAACTATCGCTCGCGGAACGAGTCGTGACAGATGACTTTTTCCTAGGAGAGTTCAGGGATGAATTTTTGGATAACGCCCGTTATCTTATTAGCGAAGCATATTGCCGCATTCACCAACGGATCGACATAGGGTATTTGTTTCTGTACTTGGTGATCGTGTGGGCAAGTGACGAATTGATTTACAGAGATCTGTCGGAGAGGTTGAACCTCTCCCGTGACGAAGGAGAAAAATGGATAGTTAACCTTATCCGCGAGACCCGGATGGGTGCAGAAGCGAAGATCGATCTTGAAAAGGTGTGTTGCTTTGGAAATAGGCTACCTCCGTCCTTATGACACGCATTTTAGAACGTGATCGAGATCCATCGCACAGCGCTTCCTGTATACCAAACGGTCATCGAGAAAACACGTGGACTGGCGCTTCCGTACGCAAGCCTTAGGCGCTGGGATGCTACATTCTCAACAAGCGGTACAGAGTCAATCCCAACCAAGCATTAGTCGATGGGGCGAGATAATTTCATATAGCGTAGTTTTTGTGATGGACTATCACCCACGACCTTCTTCCAACTTGTGCTGCCTTTGAACTAGCTAGTGGATGTCCCCGTGTGGTGTGGCGCAGGTAAGCAGCAGGAGCGTTCGTCCCAAATTTTGGCTCCCAGTCTAGTGACGATACGTCTGAGCATTATTCTTTTGGGCACAAGCAGACAACACGTCCAGAAATCCCCCACGCCGCTGGCGACCCCTACAGAAATGATAGCATCAAGGTTATCTGCTCCTAAAGATGATGCAGACACCATCTGAAAACAACGGACTTGTCTCCCTCGTTCCGAGGTCTCCTCACATCCTAGCACTATCAGTGCCTTGGTTGTGCGCTTTAGTATATTGACAGCGGGCACCGCCGCTTCCCTCTTCAATGGGCATTCTCTCATGTGACTTCTGAACATCGCAACGCGCAGGGTGTCCTCCCAGGACAAGCTTGACAGGATACATCCTCGGAAGGAGTGGAATCTATGTGTATCGTGCCTCACGCGCTATCCAAGATCGGGGGTGTATACCGCACTAAGGTCGTTTCGGCCCACGTTTTCGTACTGATCTTCAATGGCTGTTAGTCGTCCCACTATGGACTCCACGCAGGCAATGCATCAATATCACTCACTCGGCGAATGTACAGCCGTTAAGCCTTTGGCGGTTCGACGGCCCCGAAAGGCAATACAGGTCCATTCTTATTCTTGATTGGTAGTAGCCTTGCCATTCTCAGTGCACTCGTGGTGATTTTCCTGGTGAAGCCCCCTCCGTACAACATTATAAATGCCGAAGACGAAGCTGTACGTTCACGTTATCCCCTCTTTCTCTTTTGACACCCTTTCAAGTTCCGTCAGTACTTGGAAGAGAATGGAATTGAGGTGAGCGTTGTTGGCGTCCGACAACCAATGTACAGAAACGAAACGCGTACTCGGCGTATCGCTACGTTGGTTCGTTGATTTTCTTTTCTTCACATGCCTCTGCCTCGTTCGTAATACGAATCTCGAGTACTTGAGTACTGAGTCGGTGTGGCGCACCTGCTGATACTTACTAAGGCGCGAAACAATGAGAGACGATGTGTATGGATCGGAGGGTCTTTAAGTCTATCGTACACGAATCTGGCCACTAGCATGTACTACACGGAACGATCACACTTCTTCCAGTTGTTGCATGGGACACTTGCAATGCGAGTTACTGAATATCACCTCCAGCACCTAGCGTACAATCAAATTCTAATTCCGTTTGCGAAAAAAAGGCTTGGTTGACGTACAGAATCTCATAGTTTCTTGTGATGACATGTTCGCCACCATTGAATGCTACGTTGCATCCCCCCTGATGAGATATCGTTAAACAGAGCGATCCATCGAACCCTGATGGCACATACCAAGTGCGTTCCAGTCTTGCCCGGTACCTTTACACCGTTTACGTCCCCGAGCGCGTGATACAGTGGCGTCCCATTTTCTTCATAACCTCCTTGTATTGGGTTGAAGCCATACGGGATCCGGCCACGGCTGGTTGTAACCCAGATCATTGTTGCCGGGTCGAAGGGAAGGAGATCATATCTGCCAAAGTGCTCTAGCTCCACGCCGCCATACGGAACGCGGCAAGCTGGAGTTAAATACGGTGCGATCTTGCACGGATGAACACAGTTCTCGAAGATGGCAGAGCCGATGTAGACAGGAGATAGCCTATCGGCATCTAAACAAGGGGGCTCCATGACTTTACGGGAGGTAGGGAACGGGCTCGAGGCATCGAGAGCGATGCGATAGCCCGATGGAGGCTCTGTGACGTCGCCATATGAAGGGGGAGGATCACTGGGTACACTGGGTTCACTGGGTTCACTGGATTTCTTCTCGCTGTACATGATGGGCGATGGTGGTGGTGACTTGAAGGAGGGGTACAGAACCCTAACGAAACTCGATGAATTTATTCCACTGGGCAGTGCAACCCCCTACACAGCACCCAGTTTGGCCCGACAACAATTGATAGGGTCTTGCGTCGTGAAGCAGACAGCGTCTGTCCTTGGCCATAATTGACGCGCTGGCGTGTACCACACAGGCACGCTGTGGACGCCAGGCACATACTAGTATGGCTCTGTACTATACGTCATCGTCGTGCTTGTCTCACTTCCAGGGACTAGTACCTTGGACGGTGCAGCATCAAACCGTCCACTCACAAGAATTGTAATTCTATAGTACGTTGCACCTTCACTCGGATGGAGCGTACCTCTCCAGCTTTCCCGAAACTTTTACTCCATGTGTTTCATCCAGGACGTGACTCGGCAGTTCTTCACCCTTCTCAGCGCCTTCTTGCACAATAGAACGGCCGAATGGAATTCACGACTCGTCGTAACACTCTGCCGTGTCACGATACAACGATAGGATAAGTGTACCCCCTATCTTTTTGCCATCATATCGCGGACGCTGCGCGGTACTATCTCATCCCCTGTTCTGGAAACACGAACTCGCGCGGACTACTACGTTTATCATTTTGTAAGCTAATTCATGCCTCTGCGGTTCAATCTTTGAATTCGGAAACCAGTTAATGTTTGTTGACTTGGCGTGGATCCGCCTATCTCCCAGTCCATCCAATCCATGCAGTAACAATAGGCCCTCAGGGGAGTGCCAGACCAACCCAGAGGCAGGTGAAGGATAGGGAAACGAACCAGAAGGAAAAGGAGAAGGAAAACGGATGAGGAATGGATGGCTGGACTGGCTGACATCGTCAGCATGATAGTCACATTCGTCACACGTGGACTAGAGCAACTGCTCCAATTTCCGTTCCCGAGAAAAAGAACCAGCCTTATCTGGTAAGGAAACGTCCAACCGGTGTTTCCTATCGGCGTTGTAGTGTCAGGTAAACTTGAGAGTTGTCAATTGCCAGGCGCCACGATGATTCGAGACCTAGGCCCAACCCCTCGCAGGGGTGAAACGTGCAAAAGGTGAGGGGATATAAATACCCCAACATCCCAACAGCGACCTTGACGTTCCCAGCGAAACGTTCGCGTGGTCTCTCAGGCTGAAAGTGACCCATGACGCTGCGTGAGGTTCTATCAGGCATATGGTGCCAGCCAACGGCGTCAATATACGCACACAATCCTCATTTCTTTCCCTCGGAGTGATATGTTGACAGAACTTATCCTTTAGACTTGCACATGACGTTGGTGCTGCTGGAAGCCGAAAATAGATAGTGAGTAAATCCTGAAAATGATAGTCTGCCTGATCCCAGCGGGTGCTGACCTATGTCATACAATTGCGCCAACAGATCGGATCTCCCGGTAGGAAAGTGACTAGAAGGTTGCACGGAAGACGTGAGGACGTCACAGCCGTTCCTCCTGAACGGGACAATAGTCGCGCCGGTTGATGCACCTGGCTTCGACAATACTACTCAAAGCAATACAATCATTCATCGCCACGTATCTCTCCAAGATGTGAGTGCCATAAGGATTACAGACTCGTATGAACGATGGCCTGGCTTGGCGCAAGATGGGGTGGCACAGGGCAAACGGACCAGCATTCTTGTTCGTTTGGACTTTACCACGGCAACAAATGTGAAAAACTCTGAAAAGCATGTTTGCATTCGTGGTCACGGCAACTGAATACAGTGGAAAAGATCATGATGCAAACTGGTGGGCAATGTGTCAGCCCTGTTCTCTCCTTTGCCATCAGCAATGTAAAGTTTGAGGTCGTTCGGAAATTCAGACGTACTGCTAATTATGTTGCTGCGGGTACGTCATCAATGACGGTTATACCTTTGTTACGAACTGGCACCGGGATGCTGTAGCAATGTCAAGTTCTTGAAAGACGATGTATTGCTTGGCTGCGAGTTGACCTCTAGCAAAAATCGAACCTCGTTACTTGGTCACTGGGGAACGGGCCCCGGTCTTACCCTCGTCTACGCACACCTTACCTGCATCATCAAGAAAACCGACCTAGACTGTCATAGTCGTTGGACCTGGTAAGTGTTGCATTCTTCATAGCGATCCCTTCGGAATTTTGCGCTCGACATGCAAAGAGCGCAAGTACCAACGGGAATCTACCATTTGTATATAGTTATTAACTACTCTTGCGTTCATAATTATTAACAGGTCATGGCGCACCTGGTGGTTTCCCGAAGTAAGGATTTGACGTTGGTACCCCGTGCCGTTGAACTTATCATGTGTTCGTAGCCACATCAACGCTGAGACGTCCGGATGCATTCACGAGGGAGGCGAACTCGGTTATGCAGCAGACCTTGCCTGCCACTCACCTGGGTAACAGTTAGTGAGGCTGGGCGAGCACGTGTTGACCCGGCTCCACCTCACCCAGGATCGGGATGGTGGGTCAGTACTTCGGCTTCGGTGCTTCAGCGGAACGGGTTACGGGGATTTTAGATAACTCTCACTACTTTACGTACTCATGCACGCGAGGTAAGTAGGTGTCAACTACAGCAAACAACTCATCGCTATACATAACTTTGCAAACCTTGGCCCAATACTACGTGTTTCCAAGAACACCGACGCACTCAGTCGCCGCTGTCTGAGGTGAGTGGTAGCCTAGTAGACCAGGCCAATGCCGCGCTCCAAGGTGATCATTCCAGACAATACCTCAAATATTAATGTTGAATGATTGCCATTTCGTTTTAGGGGTCGAAAGCAGCCAGTAAGAGAAAGCGTGCAGACGACACGGGTGGCGCAACAATAGGAACGAGTGACACTGCCAAGGTGCTTGCACATGCTACCCCTGGCTCTTAGATGTAAGTCGTTTGCCCTATAGTCACACGAAGTCGAGAAGGAAGAGGATCTTACTACAGCCCTTCCTTCGAGTGCCACCCCTGTCACTGTCAAGGTGGATGCTGTACATTCCCCAGCTAAGCGGAAGAAGGTTGAGGCTGAGGATCAGGGGCCTGTTGATCAACCTCAGGGCCAGGCCACACCACAGTCCCTCTTACGGGACTTGCTCGCCATGACAGACAGAGTCAGACAGGTAGGGGTGAAGACTGTGCTGGTGGTACAAAAGGCAGAAGAAGCAGACATGAACGATGCGAAACTGTTAATAGAAGAGGCAGCAGAAGCACAGGTGGAGGCCACGGCACAGATGGTTGAGGCATCAAGCGTGTTTTTGACGGTTGCCACGAGTGCAATAGAGAATGGCGAGCGTGGACAGCTGTCGATAGCTACTGCCTTGGCAGCAGTAGTTGTCGGCACTTATATTGTGATCCATCATTCGCAAACCTTACTCCACCAAGCGAAGATGGACATGCTAGAAGAAAGATCTTCTATCGACTCCGACGAAAGTCAATCCGTGTAGTGCGTACAGGTGGGCCCTACCAGATACTCGGATACATTGGCAGCGCTTTTCCTATGGAATAGTATTTGTGTCAGCACCTGCACTTGTGGTTTCGTGACCCTTCTCTCAGTATATGTATCGGAGTACCAGGGTTTTGCGCCGTCGATGGCACAGAAAAATCTATTACGTTCAGGAAAGTCAGGTGTGACCGAGCAGGTCGCCCAGTCGAGGCAATCATGCATGTGTACATAATAATCTTACTATAATGAACAACGTGTAGTATGCACGCACCGGTCAAAGACCAGTGTAGTCATGCATCGTGGCTGGGCACGTTGGGTAAGCGGCAGAAGCCTTGAAGCATACCCATGAGCAGCCCAGAGGTAAGAGCTTTGCGGCGCACGAAACATTGATATCGAATAGTTTGCGCTTTTAGAAGTCGAAAGTCCGCTGTAAGAGAAAGCTTGGAGCAGGTGAGACAAATGACACCACTAAAGGGACGACCAAGGTGCGTGCGCCGGATATCTCAGGCCTCAGCTGTTGGGATTTAACCCTCGCTCTTTAGCCACGGTCCGAGCCCCGGATCAAGATGGAAGAGGACCTGGGGATAGTTGTTCCTCTGAATATTGACGCCGTTAAAGTTGAGGAGGATCTCCAGTCGAAAGTTGTGCAGAATTCCCCAGCCAGGGCCCCTAAACGTAAACGCCGAAGAGTTCGATTTTCCAGCGTCATGTCTTACCAGCAAGATGGACATCGTGCTCCAACTGAGAAAAAATCCCGCAGACAAGTAGATACAACAGAGGTTAATCATCATTCCCGTCCAATTAAACAAGTTCGGGATCTCAGTATGCGACGGAATACCAAAGGGAGCGATCAGCAATCCCGGACCCAGACACTGGAGAGTAGGCTTCATGGAGAAAGAACTGTGGCAGAGGCGGAACGAATATCAAATATTCTCACCCAGTTATTGTCGACCACGGAATCGATAGCCCAGGAGATAAAACTACTCCGAGCTGGAATCAACAACCTACAGGAAGGTCAGCCCTTTTGCCATTTAGAATCTTATCATTAATTGGCCCTTTTTATGCAGCTTAACCAGGCTCTGTTAAAGTGCGAGAGAAGGATATCTTCACGTACACGAACGGATGTGTAGTATCATTCGTAGTTAATCCACAGCCGTTGTGGGTGCACTAAATGACAAGGAATGTATGATCGGCACGGGATGGTGACTGGGACGCAGACAGGTCTCTCGATGTCGATCTGAGCCTACGCTACATACCAATTCGATTCAATAGTCTTCTGCTAACACGGAATCAAATATTCGTATTCGGAAACTAATCAATAAAAGTTCCCGCAGGTCCCGTTTGCGTCAGCACCGTTGTTTCTCCGACGTTTTGGTGCCTCTTCTCTGTCATAGATGGTGGCGGCGGCGGCATTTCTTGCAGCATCCACTCTGATGAGGACAGCGATCATGGCATGGTTGTTGAGGACTTCTGACGCTCGGACTCAGGTTCAGGTTCAGGGGGAGGCAGCGGTGTCAGTGCCTGTCTTCCACTCTGGAGACGACAGTGAAGGCAAATTGGCTTTCTTCTGCGGTCGACTGCGAGTCAGTGCCGTAGGCGGTTCTTGTACCTTCAATTCAGGGGACGATAACGGCAGTAGGCTTGCCTTATGCCTGAGCCGGAAGGAATTCCTGCGGTTTCCACTCCGTCGAGTGATTGCTTCCTGTCTTTCAAGAAGAGGACTGGGATATTCGCATACGGATGTTTCTGCTGGTTTACCCGGATTTCTCTGCTCTGGAAGTTTACGTTCTTGGATGGAAAGGGGCGTGAGCGTGTTGCTTTCTTAGGGCTTAGTGTACCTGTTAACTTCGCTGAATACTCCAAAGCTTGTAGGCCTCCTTAAACCACAAAAGGATACTTCCCAACTCGTTTGTAGAACTTAACAGTGATCACAAAAACGGTGGTGACGCGTCGTACCTTGCGGCCTTCGTCCAAATTGCGGGTGATCTCGAGATATTTGGCATAGGCCACGTCCGGGCGGCGCAGGATGATCTCCCGTCTTTAGTACTCCTTCCGAGACAGCAAGAATTGGTCGTTTTTGGACTGCGATTCTCTCAGTCAGGATGCAGGGAACAGGCGAGGCAGAGCCCGGTAACTTCGGGGATCCCTTTTTGTTTCTTGTCTCCCTCTGTCCAACCTTGGATAAGCCTATCGTACTTCGCGTGTCCTGCATCCAGCGCATCGGCGAACATCGCTGGGGTCAGCTGCTCCCAGGGATTAAAGCCACTAGCCACAGACATGATGCTAGTTTTGATGTCGTCTACCTCCATCAGCCTCCGTGCCCTTGCAACCAGCTGGCTACGATCCTGCCTGACATTATTTAACGATTCCAAGAGTTCACGGGACTTACAAGCCTAGTTGGCCACCATGCTAACTTCACCGCTGATAAACATCGTAATCGATGGCACCGAACATTCGGTTCTTCCTACAAAGAAAGAACAGATTAAATAAATGATCAGGACGGGTCGGCGCGATCACTAAACCACCTCGTCTACGGTCAAACAAAGTGGCATTACTCTCGGTAGCTTCGAGAAGGATACTCCTGTATCATTGCTTTTTGGCTATGAGCTCCCAGGCAACCTTGTGAGAAAACGGCCTCGGCGACCTGTTCCCTGACTATCGCTCGCTTATTGTCGTTATATAGGTCTACGAGGTTAGGCATTCACATTCACCGGACCTCTATGTGAAATCGAATTACTAACGAATTCTCGAGCTCCTCATCCAAGCATGCCGCCAAAAAGAATTCCACAGCTACCAACGAAATTCTTTGGGTTCAACGAACCTGGGGGAACATTGTTCTTCACCATGACGGTTTCCTGTGTTGGACCGATCGCGGTAGAGGGGGAAATGCCGCGATGATAGATCAAGTCATTGTCACGTTGTGCACGGCAAGGGTTGTTCTGAAGAGTGACCTTCCCACTGTCCCGACCGTTCTTCATATATTTTATGAGCAGTAAGGATGGCCGGAAGTGCAGAAAGTACTTGACGCGAGTTCCCGGTTGTATGCCTGACGCGTGACGGTGAATATCGCAATCACGTGTACGAAGGTAGACTGTAATTCTTACTAACACCGTAGTCACCTACATACTTGACAAAACAACTTTCAGACCTGGGCCAGGATGCGTCCAGGAATTTCGTGGCCGACTCTCACCGCAGGTGAAACAGGGCTGGATTGGTTAGATCACGGTCTAGGCCTGCAGTTCCCTATCAGACCGAACCTTTCCCTTCAGAACCGACTCCGAAGAGACCCGCGAAACGCGAATTGAAGTGTGTGTACACCTCAATCCCCATTTCGCGGTGCCCTTTCTTCGAAGTATCAAACCAAGTCCAAGTATAAACTACGACAAATAATTCATTTCATCGCTGTACATAATGCTAGAAATACGGGCGCTGCCGAGAGCACCAACGTGCCCAGCGGCCGTTGTCTGAGGTGGGTGTGGTTAGCCTCAAAGGAATTCCAGGCAGCTCCCAGATGCCAATCACTGTTCGCCTTCGCGACCCTTCGATGTTCAATGCTGTACAACTGACATTGATTCCGGAGGTTGCAAGTGGCCACCATGAAGAGGTAGCGTGCAAACGACCCGAATGGCACAGCAATAGTGACGAGTGAGGCTGCCAAGGTGCCCCAGCTAAACGGCGGAGGGTTCAAGACTGGGGAACGAGCGAATCTGAGGTGTGTGCCAGTAAATATCTCAGGGTGAGGCTGTTGAGATGCAAACTTCTCCCCCTCACTCTTTAGTCGTATGACGAGATAATTGTTCCTCTTGTCATGGACTCTGTTAAGGATGAAGAGATCGATATTTCAACTGTAACACAAGTCATCCAGCCTGCCGCTGCGAGTCTATCCAGCCAACCAGTAGGTCCTAGCAGAGTCGTGGCAGAGGTCGAGGTGCGAGTTGGAGCTCCTCGTCCAGCCAAACTACAGGCCGTTCAGAACTGGGTGATGCAACAGAGGATCGAAAACGGTCGGCGATGCGGGGTTCAGGAATACGCGAACGGTCGGCTTGGAGCGGAGGCGAGGAGGGATCTCGCTCGCTTGGAAAAGGAACTGAATGCCAGGGAACGGGAAGTGAAATTGCTTCAAGCTGAACTTGATGCCATTCGAAAGGGTCGACCCTTGTGTCGTTGTGGGTGCCCCGCGGAATCTTGTCGTTGACTTGCTGTTTATGTATATATGTAGCTTACTTTCTCTTAGAGTGGTAGAGACGGTCGCATTGGAGTCGCAGATGATACCGGTCAAGCTGTGCACATAGTACGAGTAGTTTTTAGCCTTGTCATACTGGTGATATCCGAACCTACGCTACCAAATTGCATTATAATCACGGTCCATTATTCTTCCGTTACAAGGGATCAGAAATCCGTGTTTATATTCGTATACTAATCAAAACGCGTTCCCGCATGCGGTCGCATTTGCGTCAGCGCCGCTGTTTCCTTGGTGTTTTAGCACCTCTTCTCTCTGTAACAGGTGGAGGCGGCGGTGGCGGGGGCAGTTCTTGTGTTTCCCACTCCGCCGAGGACAGTGATGGCAAGGTTTTTTTCGTTGAGGGCTTCTGACGCTCAGGTTCAGGGGAAGAGGAAGGGGGCGGTGCCAAGCCCTCTGTCTTCCACTCCGGGGATGACAACGAAGGCAAATTGGCTTTCTTCTTCTTCGGGTGACTGGGTGTCGGTGCCGTAGGCGGTTCCTGTGCCTCCCATTCAGGGGATGATAATGACGGTAGGTTCGCCTTCTGCTTGGGTCGACTACGGACGGGCGTAGATGGTTGCGCCGGAGGGAATTCCTGCGGCTCCCACTCCGTCGAGGACAGCGATGGAATGTTCGCTTTATGTCTTTGAGGAGGACTAGGATGTTCGGGTACAGAGGTTTCTGCTGGCTTATCCGGACTTTCCTGCTCCGGAGGTTTAGGTTCCTCTTGGATAGAAAGGGACTGGAACAATTGGTAAAGCGACCTGCGATAATAGGCTGTGAAGGTAACCATGGGCACGCTGCTTTCATTTTGGCTTACTGTGCTTCTTGACTTCGCCGATTACTCCAAAGTCTGCACGCCTCCTTGAACCGCAGAAGGATGCTTGCCATCTCGTTGTAGAACTTATTAGCAGACGGTGACCAATCAGTACAGCTACTTATGAAAATGGCGGTGACGGTGACGCATCGTACCTTGCGACCTTCGTCCAAATTGCGGGTGATCTCGAGATATTTGGCATAGGCCATGTCTAGGTTGTGCAGGACGATCTCGCGGTCTTTGACGGCCGGATCTTCCTTACGAGACGACAAGAATTGCTCGTTCTTAGACTGTGATTGTTTATGTCAGGACGCAGGGAAAAAGACATGCTAGTGTCAGGCAAAAGCAGACCTTGATAGCTTCGAGGATCCCTTCTTGTTTCTTCTTTCCTTCCGCCAAACCTTGGATGTACCTATCATACTTTGCAAGTTCTGCATCTGACACGTCCACGAACATCGCGGGAGTTAGTTCTTCCCAGCGATTGAAGTTGCTAGCCGCAGAAATGATGCTAGGCTTGATGTCGTCCGCTTCCACTAGTCTTTGTGCCCTCGCAACCAGTTGGCTACAATCCTTCCTGATATCATCTAGGGATTCCAGGAGTGCGCGGAGTGCACGAGCGTAGATCTGGGTCTGATTGTTCGCCATGCTGACTTTACCGTCAATAGACACCGTCGTTGACGGCACCAAAGCTTCGAGTTCCTCCTAAAAAAAGAATAATCAGAGCGTGTCAAGTTACCATGCGTTCGCCGAATCACCTCATCCAAGGTCAAGTTGACAATAGCAGCTTCCGACTCTTCCCATTTCTCGCGCACAGTGACATCACTCTGAGCAGCTTCCAGAAGGACGGTTCTGTATCGTTGTTGCTTGGCTACGAGCTCCCGGTTAGCTTCGTGAGAAAGTGGTCTCGACAAGGATAATTCTTTGCGTGCGGCTTCGTCCTCGGAGGCTTCGCTATCCAGGATATCCATGGCCTGTTAGTAGAGGTTAGAAGATGGAGAATGAGGGGATGGACGCTCCTTGCCTCGTCTAGTAATGACATCGCGCGTCTGGCCAAGTGCTGAACGTCATCGAGGTATGCTTCGATTCTATCTGGTCCTTGTTCCAGCCGGACCTCCTCAGCCTTCTTCAACAAACTAGGAGGCAGTCCGATAGGTCGTTCCAGTGCTTCGAGAGAGGCTGGGAGATTGAGCGAACGCAAAAGCCTGGTTAGACGTGAGTAATCAACATCGCCTCATCCGTCAGACACGAACCGGTCTGCTTCGTCGTCAAGCACTTGAGCGGCTTCAACGACCCGCTCCTTAACTAATGTTTGCTTATTGTCGTTGTATATGTCTGCAGTGGTCAGGCAGTCACCGGGTTTCTTACTGGAAGCGACTTACTGACGGCTTCCCGAGCTCCCCATCCCAGCATGTCGTCAAAAAGAATGCCGCCACTACCGATGAGACTCTTTGGGTCCAGTAAACCCGGGGGAACGTTGCTCTTTACCATGATGACTTCTTGTATTGGATCGATCGCGGTGGAGGCGGGAATGTTGCAATGGTAGATCAGGTCGTTGTCACGTTGTGCACGCCCAAGGTTTTTCTGAAGGACGTCTAGCAAAGACTAGGTTGTGTTGTGTGTCAGAGAAGTTCTAGAAGGGGCATATGTGCTCACTTTAATGTCTTGTATTACTGCTGGTGCGACAGAACTGCGTTTGGCTAGGCTGTATCCCTTCTTGGCTTCTTCCTCTGCATCCATTAGTCTGCGTAATTCGTCACCGTATCTGGTAACCCCCCGGTTCGGTGAAGGAAAGTAGAGGATGAGATTGGGAGAAGTACCTATTAGCTTCGAGCTCGTCTATACTTTTCCTGTATTGTGCTGCTGCGCGGAAATGACGTTGTTTGGTTTCTAAGTGAGTCACCCAGGTCTTTTTTTTCAAGCCATGAGGATAGGATCCGGTTATGGCGATCCACTCACAGAAGGCAATGAACTAGAGATTGTTGATGGAGCAGAGCGTATCGCCTCCAACGATGAAGTGTAAAGAGAAGCTACTCCCGCCGCCAATTTAGCGATAAGCCCGTTCTTGTAGAGGTCTGGTGCAGGTAAGAAAAATCACGACCGCTAGGGATAGAGACTTGCCTGCGACTGCACGCTGCCATGCACATTCTTGCGCCTGTGCGAGCATCAGATTCTCCAGGCTTCTCACAAAGGGCTCTGTCAAGTCTGTCGGGATTTCTTCCGTGTCTGCTGGAAATCGCAACTTTGGCAATGCAGACGAGCTTAGATATGACAGGGTCCCTGCCGCACTCTGTTTGGTTGCCGGTTAGAACGTGTAGATAACGAAGGTACGATGGAACGGAGCGAACCTGATAGTAAGTGGTCGCACGCTTCAAGCCATCCTGGCTGGATCTGTCCTCTGCGGTCGCTAGCCGTGAGTACAGTGCCGCCAGATTGAAGAGGACGCTCGCTCTCTCGAACGCCAAACTGCGCAACGTCAGTGGGATGGATCCCGATGCGGAAAACGGGTGAACGTAAGAGATCTCTAGGTTTATCTGAGGCAGATATGAATGAGGTCATGGAATGGGTAAAGCGTATTCAAGCTGACATCTGATGGCAGTTTAGCAAGGATGAATACGAGTTGGGCATGATACCTGTGTCACACTGGTCAGATCGAAACGTTTGCGTGTGCACGCGTGGCTGCACCACGACGTACTTCAGGAAGCTATCGACGTTGCTGCTGTGTGGGGCACCCGCAGCCGTGTTCATGCACGCACCACGGAGGGACTCCCATTGTGCGATGTCTGATTTGTAGGCATCTGGATGGTCCTCTGTGTGGCGGAGGATGTAATCGCGAACGCTGGCACGAATGGGTGCGGTGTAGGTCTTCTTGAAGGGGATGCCAAGGTGGTTTGGCATGTTGGTAGTGGAGATCTGAAGCAGATGGTAGTGTGGTACTAATACAGTGACTACCCATCTCAGTTGACAGTCCCTACGGTACAGAGCTCTGCACTGCAGTGTCCAGTACCCATCGAAACCGTACCAATCATCGGAGGCTGTACTATCGATGGCTTCTCGAGTAGATCATACGTGGCGGGGTGTTGCATGGAGTATTAGTGAATCAATTTTTTCAAGCGCCCAGCCACTGCATTCCACCTCCACCCCACTATCAGTTCTTTGTTGTTATACCCGCTAGCTCAGCCTGTACATCCCGGCCATCATCCATCTCTCCTGCCACGACGGTGGCCAACATCTTTTGACACCGCCCACCTCAATCCAACCATCAATTTAACTGTCGCAACAACTGCTATGGCCTTCGTTGACCAACAACCGACCTCCCCGGGATCTGTCATGGGAAGACGACTCACGAACAGAAACACGAATCGATACAGCGTGACCGCGCTGTTCAGCATGGCTGCAGAGCAGGACGTGGAGGTCGAAGACGATCTCGCAAGAGGTGCGTCTGCTCATCCCATGCTACTTCGACACCACAACCCTCTCTTTGTACAGCCCAGAAACGGCTACGGGACCTCAAGGGAAAGATATCCTCCCAGTCAAAGAAAAATTTCGTTCTCGAGCGCGACGTCCGCTATCTCGACTCCAGAATAGCACTTCTCATTCACAATCGCATGGCAGAGGACGAAGTGTGTGACTGTCTACGCTAATTCTATCTCCCCGTCGCTCATGGATATTTGGATAGCAACGCGAAGTGGAACGAACACTCGAGGAAGTGGATCCGACGGAGGGTCACTACCCAGACGACCGTAAACTTCAGCAATACTCGAACCTCTTTTTCCTTTTGCAGTCAGAACCTCGTCATATCGCAGCCCTCTGTCGACTTGTCAGCCTCTCCGAAATCGACACCCTTCTCCAAACGGTCATGTTCACGCTGTACGGGAACCAGTACGAAAGCCGGGAAGAACACTTACTCCTCACCATGTTCCAATCCGTCCTATCCGCACAGTTTGAGACCGCAACTGAATTTGGATCCCTCCTCCGCGCCAACACCCCGGTTTCCCGCATGATGACCACCTACACTCGGCGAGGCCCGGGCCAAAGCTATCTCAAGTCGGTGCTCGCAGAGCGCATTAACAGCCTCATAGAGCACAAAGATCTCAATCTCGAGATTAACCCCGTCAAGGTATATGCCTCCTCTGCGCCTCAGCAACCTCCACGTAGTTGACCAACCCACTTCGTCCAGGTCTACGAACAGATGATCAATCAAATTGAAGAGGAGACCGGCTCACTACCGCCAAATTTGCCCCGTGGTGTACCCCCGGAGCTCGCAGCGGAGAACCCGGACGTCCAGGCCATTATCGCACCACGCCTCACGATGCTAATGGAAATCGCCAATAGCTTCCTTGTCACTATCATCGAAAGCATGGAGACCGTCCCGTACGGCATCCGGTGGATATGTAAGCAAATCAGAAGCTTGACCCGGGTAAGTTCTAGCTTTTACCGAACCCCGGCGTTCACGTTACTTAGCCAGCCTTCCAGCGCAAGTATCCGGAAGCAACGGATTACGCCATATGTTCCTTAATAGGAGGCTTCTTCTTCTTGCGTTTCATCAACCCTGCGATAGTTACGCCTCAAGCCTACATGCTTGTGGATTCCGTGCCCGCAAAGCATCCCCGTCGAACGCTGACCCTGGTACGTTTTCGGAATCTCCGTTTCCGCTGAACGTTACCTCACCCTCTCCAAAGATAGCAAAAATGCTTCAGAACCTCGCCAACAAGCCCTCTTACGCCAAAGAAGCATACATGATCACACTAAATCCGTTCGTGGAGAACAACAAGGCCCGTATCAACCAATTCCTCAATAATTTGTGCGAGGTCGGCGACTTCCTTGAATCTCTCGAGGTGATTGCCGTTTGCTTCGTTCTGCTCGTAATCATCTCATCCGTTCTCTCCGCAGATGGATCAATACATGGCCTTATCGAAGAAAGATTTGGTCATCCACATCACCATGAATGAGTTGTACAACACCCACTCCCTGATATTACAGCACATCGAAACCCTCGTAAGTCCATGCTACTTCTCGGACCATTCGCTTGTTAATCCCTGGTTTCAAGTCTCCAAATGACAAACAACATCTCCGTATCCTTACGGATGAGCTAGGTCCAGCACCCGCCCAAGTCCCCCGAAAAGAGAATCGTACCATCGAACTCAATCTCTACAGCCGTTGGGAGACCCCCGTACAAGATCTGCACACCGCTCTCATGGACTCTGTCTCACAAAGCGAAATGCTCTATATGGAGACCAAGTCCATCCTCGTTCAACTCATACGTTCACTCCCTGGCGCTGCTGACCAGCAGCCGTACAACCTTGCAGCCATCGCGGAACGGGCAGCCACCACGAGGGATGCAACTCTCGTTCGCAAGGGAATTAAGGTGAAGGAGATGCTTCGCGAGCTGGAGGAGATTAAGATTATCGACTCGGCGGATGGGCACAAGCTCATGCGAGAAGAAGTTGCTGCTGAGCTTGCCCACCTTGGCAATTTGCGAGAGAAGGTACTGCTCGAAACCAAGTCTCTCGAGGCAGTATACAAGACGATCTGCGACCACAACAGTTACTTGCGTACCCAACTCGAGCAGTACAAGGCTTACCTGCAGAATGTCCGCCTAACGACTAGCAAGGATAAAGGCAGCACGATAGGTGTTGGAGTTATCACTGTAGGTGGCAAGGAGAGAAAGCCTTCGAAAGCTGTCGTTCTTGGACCGTATCGCTTTACGCATGCGCAACTTGAGAAGGAGGGTATCATCGTCGAGAGCAACGTGCCCGATAGCCGGTGAGTGCTTTCGTTGCTGATCGCTTTCACTCTTACCGAGTTGGTCAATAGGCGTCCTAATATTTACTTTAACATCACGTCGCCTTCGCCGGGGGCGTTTATCATATCATTACACTATAAAGGTCGCGAGAAAGCCATCCTCGAGATGGACCTCAAGATAGACGACTTACTAGAGAAGGTTGGTTCTGGATGATCTCCTGGAAGAACGCTTTTCTCACCCTATGCTTATAGCAAAAGGATAACAAACACCTCTTAGATCTCGAGTACGTTCAGCTGAACGTACCCAAAGTTTTGGCTCTTCTTAAAAAGGTTTTTGCAAAACGGTGATCGATTGCGTTATGGTGTCCTCCCTCTACCTACTTATCTTGGAGAATTCCCGCTCCATCTCGTTTTTATGTCATATTGAATACTTGTTATACCTGTCACTCGTTTTTTTTTTTTCGTTCTATTTCCCATTTCTCTTTTAGTATGGCCACCTCTTCGTACTTGACTCCCTGTGACTTTGTTGGATGTATTACCCCACACCAAGTGTAGTTATGTATGTTTCTGGATACCTGTCTCTTTACTCCAGTGGAACTTTCGCTCTGTCTCTCGTGCATGCGGCCGACATCATCTTCGGGTTGCAGTAAGTCCCCTGTAGTCGTTCAGTATTAGGGGCTTAGCAAATTTGGGTCGTCGTGGTTCCCATGCTGCGGCCCAACTTCCCCGCAACGGGCTATTGTCAACCATATCCCGGATCAGTTAATCCACTCTTTACTCGGGCTTGGAGCCTCCTGCGAATGTATCCGTGAAGAAAGCAGCTCGAAAAAGCCTAAGATGTCGTTGCAGTGGTTGTCATTCCCCACCGTCGCCGTCCTACTACTACTGCACTGCGTACTCTGTCAAGGAATCGGCGCACCACGTTCCCTAGCGAATATCGTGAGCGTTCAACAAGGAGGCCAGCTAAACGGCACCAACTCTTCTTCGCCCAATGGATCTGGAGTAACTCCAGTTACTCTGGCCGACGACGGGTGCGTGGTTAATATATGGCCTACATACATATCTCTCGCAAACTGTTAATTGGGCTCCTACATAGGACGTACTACATCGTTCTTGAAGCTGGCCTGATCACCTTTCGTGCAACCATCGACACTGGGTCTGCTGACTGTGCGTCCACTTTCTTTTTCGGCTCGTCGTCGAGCCGTGTTTGATTTTTTTTTTTTTGTGGGAGGAGTTTAGCCTGGCTCATATCGACTGCCTGCACGACTCCGACCTGTATGCAGGTCCCCAGATACCCATTACAGTACGACAGTCCGACGTTCGTCAGTGTGAACAACAACGCCAGCGTATTTAATCTCAGTTATGCGGATACAACAGGTACGGCGCATCTATTTATGCGTGCAGTGCAGCGGAGGAATTAACCGACTAACGAATCATCAAGCTGCTTCTGGCTTCATAGCTAGAGAGGCAATCCAAATCTCGAACGTGACAGCCCCCAATCAGGCTATAGGTGAGTAAGCTAGGATGTTGTGGGCACGATATCCGAATCCTCACGTTCGTCGCGCCGTCGACAACTTACATTTGCTTACCCTCACCACAAGGCTTGGTGACGAATTCCAACGTCACCCTGGTCGACAAAATTAGCGGGATTTTGGGGCTCGGGTTTCCTCGTTTATCGGAAATTTATGCTTCTACTGCGAATGGTGCGTCTTGGGCGTGTATGCGTGGTCTGTAAACGTGTTTTGGACATCCTTTTTTCCCCCTCCCTCCCCCCTCGGGTGCTTGTAGCCACACCGTTCTTTGCGACGCTGGCTTCGCAAGGCATACTCCAGTATCCTATATTCGGATTGAGTCTCACGAGAAATGCGACCGGTACCCTCGCCCTTGGTGCGTGTTCTTTGGGAGGGTGTCGCACCTTGACCGGCTCGGCTCGGCTGACCACGCGATGCGCGATGCTATGTTAGGTGCCATCGACGTTTCGGTCGTCCAGAATGTCAGCAATATCATTTGGAACGAAGTGGTGCCTTTCTCCCCGATTGGTACGCAGACGAACACGTCGGGATACTTCTACTGGTCCATCTACATGACGGGATTCTCGGTACGTACTATCACTACGAGCATTTCAGCGCTTCGTTTGCTTACCGTTCGAGCAGGTCAACGGGACGAGTCTGACCCCTATACCCACGTATCCTACCCCAACCGACAACTCCTCTGTTGCACTCTTGGACATGTTAGTCGTCTTTCTTTGCAAGTGCGTGAGGCCGTTGACTGACGCCTTCCTGTAGTGGGACACCTGGTATCTATGGCCCATATCAAGATGTTGGTGCTATTTTATAGTGTCCACGGAGAGAACTGAAATGCCGGGTTTAATTGCAGGTAACGCGGTTTTATGGTCTCATTCCGGGGAGTCGGCTTGTCGATGAAAGTAAGTGATGAACGACGTCACATACGATCAGGGGGTTTACGTACTTTTAGGTGGACAGTGGGTCATCCCCTGTACTTCATCTCCGACCATTTCCTTTACCTTTGGGTACGTATATTCTTCTATATCACACGATCAAGACTTACACCGCTGTTTTTAGGGATAACAACACATTCGTGCTGCAGCCCACCGACTATATCATTGGTCCTGCGGCCAGCAACCCAGGCCTGTGTCTGTCGTGGCCGAAGGCGTTACCGCCGAGTTCGGATGGTGTTGATTGGCAACTCGGTGAAGGTTGACGTTCCTTTTTGGCTTCTCCTTGCTGACTGTAGGCGTCCACAGGAACCCCGTTCCTGCGTACAGTGTACTCTGTGTGGAGGTGAGTCGGAAAGAACCTCTCGCAGTTTGCTTGGTGTAATGGGTATATTGCCGTGTTGGTTCGCAGTTATGGAATCGATGACGAGGAACCTCCCATGATTGGTCTCTATGGGCTATCGAATGCATCGGCTACCGTCGAATCCCCTACCGCTGTTTCTGCTTTCCTCTCGTCCGTATCAGCAACCGTCGCAACGGTCCTTCCAAACTATGTCCTGGCCACACCGTCCTATACCACACCACCATACACGTTCAACACCTCGGTTCCAGCGACGTTTGGAGAAATAGTTGCATCTGAACTGGCGACGAGCACTTACTTCCCCATTCTTGCTTCACCCACCGTGAACGCGTCCGCTCTCCCGAAGGTCTACGATGCGTATACGACGATATACACAAATTCAGAGGGCCAGTCTGTCACGTCGACGTATCACGTTTCCGATCCGACTACAGCCCTTGGTGTCCCGCCTGGGTGGAGTGGTGCACAAGCCCTGGGAATACCTTACTTCGGACTATCGAGCTCGTTATTTATCACGGTCACCACGGCCGTTTGGATATTATCATAGCATTCGGACAGCCCGACAAATCTGTACGCTCGCAGTGCTACTATATACTTTTGTCGCTCTTTGTTCCCTCGCCGTAAAGTTGACATTGCAGATTCGATCGTTTGTACTACGACATCTAGTGGACCCTCTTTCTTGCTCGTAGAATGACCAAGATATAATGGTTCGGGCTAACAGCGGATGTTGGTTACTTTCAAGAAATCCATACAATCAGAAACTTCCAAGATGATGAATGGTGTCAAAAATTCTACCTCTCGAGGGGGGACAATGATGATCTTGCCTTGGTAACGTAACGAAGGAAAGCACGACGGCCCTTCCTTCGAGCTTCACCGTCAACGGGCCATCATGCGAAGTGAACCCTGAAAAAATAAAGGAGTAGAGGGGTCATTTTAAGGGGTGGATGTGTTGGCTCCTATAACACGCTTACCGTTATAAGGAGCAAGGCTCACCTTGCCCGGGTACCCTGCTTCGTTCGACTCATCATCCTTCAAGCTTTTGCCACTTACTCATCAGTTTCCTACAAAATGGCTGTAACAAATGAACGACTTCCAGCTATATTATTCGGCCTACGATACTTGTAAGGTTTTGTCGCACTCTGTCACCGGTTCGTGGAACTAACAGGAAGTTTCACTTGGCCTATCAGCCGTGGTATAGCACTATTTTCGAATGGTACTGTTTGTCTATTTATTTATCCTTAAAGATGCACTGACTTTGGGTAGGCTACAACATTGCAGTCATTGGAGCAGGTGCGTGTGTTCTGCCTGCTCTGATCTCTACCCAAATCTGACTTCGCTATCACAGTCATCACTCGTATGTATATCCCTTGACTGAGGTGTCCACAAGGCACTATTTGACTACCATCAGTATTGTCTCGTGAATATCCAGCCAGTTTGGGCTACAACACTACAGCAATGTGTTGACAGGTGCTGTGTTTGCTGGCAAGTCACAATTTGTTCCATACCTGCATCACAAGCAGACTAACCCCCAAAAGGGACTGTGCTCATTATGCTCTTTGCATTTGTTTCTGATGGTAGTCTCAGGGTGGATGTGTTGTTGCGCATGGTGCGGCACTGTGTATGACTTCATTTATGTGTCTAAGTGCTGCATACAGGTAGCTGTATCTTTCTCAGTCACTATTGCATCCACAATACCTGGTCGTCTGGTAGGCAGTTGGGAGGGTCTTATTGTTGGCTATTTCGTTGGAATGCTTGGTTGTGCACAGTAAGCATGGGTCCCCCTTTGCCAAAGCTGTTTCCAATCATGCATTTGTAAAGTTTCTTGCTTGGCATGGGTGTTGGTGCAGGACACACTTGTGGTTCAGTTTTTGCTTCAGAATGGACACTGGGGCAGCATGGCATTACTGAAAGTGCACAGCACTGGTGGTTGGTGGTTGGTATCAGTGAGTAATGTGTGTGGTTCTTCAGTCAATGTCCATGTTCATCCTCAATAGAAACTGTGATCAATGCTGGTTTTGTGCTTTCTGGTTTTGTCCCACTTGTCTTGTACTGGATGTAAGCTTGTCTCTCATGACATTGTGATGACCTCTATCTTATCACACTTAGCTTTGGAGAGCAGCACCTCCATTTGGTCTGTGGTCTCTCACTTGGTTTTGGTGCTATCCCTGCATTTGTTGTGTCAAGCAAGATTGTGGCTCCCTTGTATCATATGCCTTGCTTGCTCTGGCATATGCCCAAATCCTACTTCAGATTATTGGAGTCTGTGCATATCCTGAAATGGCTCACCATGAAGTGGTACTGGAAAAGTGTTCTTGGGTTGTCATTGGCATGGTGGGTGGTCATGTTGACTTCTGGGTGGTGATTTGATATTCAATTGTTGTGGTATCACAAGTTTTATTTATGATTTCATAATGTATGTGCATGTCAATGGCTCATGAGGGGCATGGCACTGATGCAAGATTTCCAGGTACCCAGTAAGATGACTCCATTATGTCAATGGGCTGCTGATTAGCCATAGTTTGCCATATACTCTTCCATGATTATCAACAAGTAAGTTTTGTACAGTATTTCATGCTTAGTAGGCAGTTGGCACTGATTGGATTGCAGTGTCACAGGGGGCAGCTCATCCCTATCAGTTGTGTTGGGATGGTCTGTTGTCATCAAGTAAGCCTGTCTAGTTTTTATTGTACAGGTTGTTTTTAATTCCAGTAGTCTGTTCTGTATTCCAGGTGCCTTATCTGCTGAGCCTTTCTGGTTTGTTGTGAGCTGATTCTGCTGCAGGAACTGTGCTTGGCACATTTCTCATTGATTACCTTGGTGTGAAGACAACCATGGTATGTAGTGCACACTGCCAGACCCATGTACATTCAGATCCTGTTTTGTCAGATTGTTGGTTCACTCCTGCAGGCCATTATTGGCCTCAGCTTGGGCACCATACACACCCCACTCACTAACCATATTTCCACATGTTGCAGTAAGCCCATTGAGTTTGAATTCATAGGTGTACCTTTTCAAGCATTATACAGGTTGTTTATGGAATATTCTTAACTCTTGGTGAAGTTGGTGAGTCTGAAGAGTTGAATAACATGGTTGACAGGTCTGTTTATATGTTGCCATAAAACAGGCCCTGGCAGTTGCCTCCATGTTCTTCCAGCAAAAATTGGTCCCTACAGCCCATATCAGTGGACATATCTACAGTGTTGCAGCTACAGTTGGCAAATTGGGTGCTTTTATTGGAACTATGGGGTATGTACCACACAAAGACTAGCTCAATCCAGCTCTAGAAACTGATCTCCAATGTCTATAGTCTTCCCACAAATCATTGATGGTGTGTTTTGATGCACTTAACAGAAAGTGTAATTACTCATGCAGTTGGATTTGTTCATTTAGCTTTTGGTGGTTCAAAAACTGCAAGGGGAAAGTACTGGTCCATTCTGGATTGGTAGTGGCCATGCCATTCTCAGTGTTATTGTGATACTTTTCCTGATAAAACCCCTTACACCTGACAGTTTGAAAGCTGAAGACAAAGCTGTGTGTTATTTCCTGCCCTCTGTTACTTTTCTGGGCATGAACTGACACCCTTCTAAGTTCCATCAATACCTGGAAGAGAATGGACTTAATGTGAGCAATATGGTCATTGGAAGACCAGCTGAGGAGGTGATCTATAATGAGATGGACATGTGGCAATTGCACAATAGTGAAATTGCATGATAGTGCTAGTTGTTGTATCCTTTGATAGCTCTCTCCATTTATAATGAACATTCCAAGTGTAATTATTATTCAGGCCCAGATTGTTGGCACAATGTGAATGGGAGTTTATCTATTTGTATATATGTATCTTCATTGATGGGAAGAGGATATGTACTAAGGAGAATGTTCTTCTGGAAGGAGGTCCAAGAGCATTGTTTGATGAGCATGATGACAACTTGTCAAGTCTGGAAGTCTGGGGTCAAGACTGGTCCAGAGTCTGAGTTGGGTATGAGGCCAGGGCACTAGGAAACCAAAGGGGAGCAAGAACAGATAGGGGACTGATTGGACTTGGTGGCTGGAGATGCAGTGCTATTCCCTTGCATGGGTTGCAGTCTGAGTCTGAGGCCAAGACAGATGTTTCAGATGAGACTTAGTTGATTTCAGACTGAAGAGTACAGACTGAGTATCCACAAGCTTATATACTAGAGACAAACTATAGTACAGAGACTGGTAATGCCAGTCTCATGAAGATTGGTCACATGATTGGTAAGAGACTATTAGTAAAACATGACAAAGATGACCAGAGACTGGGACAGAGACAAGGGCAGACTGGGTATGAGGCTAGGTTGGCCTCAACTGAAATGATACTTCATATGAACACTGCAAAGCAGTGCCTACCTGCAACCATCTGGAGGTAGGTGTTTGGCAAGGCCAAGGCTGGACTGAATGAGTGTGAGGCTGAGTCCAGCTGGGGTTGAGGCATGGCTATGACAGTATCTCCCTTCATAGGGGTTGAACCCATGAGACCCCTGTGAGAGCAGTATGCTGAGCCTGAATTGTGGCTGAGTTTGAAAAAACTTGATAGTCCTGGCTTGCTAAGCCCTTTGTGTCTTTCATTCACTTTCCATCCATCATGTCCAATCCAAGGCCAACCACCATGACCAACAGCAACAATGAGGGCCAGATCATTGACTGGACCCACAACACCATCAAATATGATACTGGTGATGATGAGGAGATGATGAAGGCAAAGGCAAAGGAGAGGAAAAGATGAAAGGCAGCCAAACAAGCCCAGTGGGAGGAGCAGGCCTGGTTGGAGGCTGAGAGACAGGAGAGGGAGTAGGTTGAGGCAGAGAGAATGAAGTGGGAGGCTGAGGAGAAGAAGGTGTGCAAGGAGGAGGAAGGGTGTGAGGCTGAGTGCAAGCACAAGGCTGAGGCTAAGGAGAAAGCTGAGGCTGGCAGTAGTGATGAAGCCAGTGCAGAGGTGAAGATGGTAGTAATGGACCCCAGGTGAGTTCATTCCTCTCAATGCAATTTTCATTTTGTTTTAACCCTCCCAGCTGTACTCATTGTACCTGGGCCAAGGCTGTCTGCAAGTTTCTTGTGGACAGCAATAAGAAGTGCATCACCTGCATGCAGTGCAACCAATTGAAGGAGAAGTGCTGGTGGCCCAGGGATGGGAAGGATGCTGAGGCTGGCTTGAAGGCTGGTGCAAAGGTCAACAAGGGGAAGGACCAACAGAATTTTTCACCTTTGTTATGCTCCAACATGGTGACTTCATCAAATGGACTAGGAATAAATGGACAGAGGGTCACAGGGTCACACTGAGGGTTGAACTTGTTGTAACCCCTATGGCTGTCCTACTGCCTCTGACTTTGATAGGTCCTTCCCATTAGGAGTATACACCCAATGCAGAGAGGAGCAAGAAGAGAGACTATATTTGAGGACAGTTGCAAGGTGGCAAAAAACTAAAGACACAGGGTACTGTATTTCTACTTATATACCTTCTGGGGGAGGCATACAATACTCCTGTAAATAGCTAATCACTGTGGAAGTTAAACAATGAAATGTAAATGAATCAGAGTGATTCATAACTGTGGAAAATGAGGCCTGAACTGGCTGCACAATCAGACAGGTGCAGCAAGGGGCAGAATCATGATGAAGGTGAAACATATCAAATATACTATACAACAGTAAGGTGGGGAATGGGATAGGGGAAATGTACATGTAGACAGCTAGACTGCAGTTGGATGCAGTGTCAATGACAAGCCAATAACACTGTAGGGACTGTTGGAGTTCACCTGATGCATCCAAGGATGGAGTGCAATCCAGACCATGCTCCAGATGATGAACATAACCACAAGTACCAATCCAACCCCTATGCACATGACCACTGTCCCACACCAAAGGTGTTTGGTGACATGGACATGGATGTTGCTGATGAATGGAGATGAAAGACTGGAGCCCTAATGTGTAGAAAGACAGCAAGGAATATTGGCAGTCATCCTTTGCACAAGAACTAGTCATCAGTGCCAAAGAAAAGAGAAGGAAACAAGTTAAGCACCCATAAAAATTCTTAGTGCCCATGTACAGCATTCTGGTTTTCAACATATCTCCCCTGTTTCTGCTGATACTGACACCATTCCCACACTTGCTTATAGTGCTCAGCCACATGATCCTACCTTCCAAAACTGGGAAAGATCCTCACAATCCAAATGTTTCTACAGCACTCCCTCCAACAGACACTCATTTTGCTAATTCTTCTGATATGGCTGCCTCCATGTTGATCATTTCACTTGTCCCCTTTGCTAGGGGCCATGGCTATGTATATTTACCAGGAGTTCCTACTAGCACCTGTCCTGAAGCATCCTGGTACATCCCATCCTTGTCTGACCCCTCTCAGCCCATCTGGCTTGGAGTTCTCTTTCTCAGTTTGGCCTCCAGGAGGACATTCTTTAGTTGCCACAGGTCTGTTGTTTGGATAAAAAGGTCTTATGTGGTTGTTTCAGTCTCTCCAATCCAAGAAGCATACAGATCCTTCCTCCCTGCTCCCTGCAACATCTTCATACCAGTCTCATCAATTATTCTTCCAAAATTGCAACAGCTACAGTATAATCTACTGTTCTCCACTCTCCCTGATTGCATCCATGATGAGTATGATGCACACTTTGCCTTCTTGTTGCAAGATACAGCAGAAGACACTCCCCTTTCATCCTCTCTTCCAACAGAGTCTTGTTCATGAAGTTTTTATTTGCCTCACTGAGAGGACAGTTTGGGGGAGGGAAATGTGATCCCCTATTCTCCTGTCACCCAGACCCCCAAAGCTTGATCCCCTTTGACACCTGGCACCTGCAGTCCCTTTATAGGATGTCCTATATCAGTATCAGATCAGCACTGCCTCTCTGTCATCCTACTTTGGCCTAGAAGTGATTCCTTTGAGATGTGACATGCACAGCTTCCCCCTAATGCAATTCCAGTGCACTTACTCAGTTTCTGACAATGCTTGACTCATACTTTGATATTCTGACTGTCCTTGACTCACCTATTGCCAATACTTACAAATTGTTTGACTTTGCTTACTGATTCTTTGCTTTTTGGCTTATTTATGCTTACCAATGCTTACCAATGCTTTCTAAGTCAATTACCCACCACTTACATTCCTTACTTATCAGTTACCAATCACTTACCAAGTGTTTGGACCTTGTTTTCCACAGGCAATGCCCTTGTACTATATATATATATATCACTGTACTTGGATAGCTGCAAGGAAGAAGACATCAGAGAGCCCCTCTTGCTTACATTTCTTCATCTCTCAGTAATTCATTCATTGACTTTGGTAGCTGAGGCTTTATTAAGGGTCTAACTATCATCTACTTCACTTATCATTGTCTATCATCAATATACTTCACTCCAAGTCCTCCCTGAGCTCAGTACAGCTCAGAATACCACATTAAGTCATCATCCTTCCTTCTGTAGGTGACAGCAGTCTACCCCATTACAATCTCTCACTTTACTGCTCCTTCTTTGTCAGGAGTACCCCCAACCCTCAGCACTCATCTTTGAGTGTTGTAACTCACAAAAACCCACCTGAATAAGACCTTCCACCATCTAGGTATTGCATAGATGCACCACCACTCACTTTCATTGTCTTTTGTGTTGGTTTTGGTTGGTTTACACCACTGAAGCACACTCTGACTCATGCCACATAGCCCATATGCAGACAAAAATGGTAGGCAAGCAGGTCAACATGTAACACATGCAACTGTGGAGATTCTCCAAGTGAGTTGGGAGAATTTCCAAGCAGGTATGGGGAATATCCAAGAGGATAGGGAGACTCCCCAAGCAGGTAAGGGTAATCTCCATCCAACTGTGGCAATGTGACAATTTGTGTAAACAATGGTGTTGTTCTGAGTATTTTGTGTTTTTCTCATGCATATCTCCACCTTCTGATAAGATAAACATGCTGTCATGATCACACAATCAGGGGCTAAAGCCTTTATTATGATGAAATCACTCCATTGTCACATCCTGCAGTAGCAATTCAGTGCCACACCAGTTATAGTAGTTATTAGCATTGTGTAGTGTAGCCTTTGCTACACTTTGGTAGTGTACATTTTTGATTACCTTTGACTACAAAAAGTGTAGCATCAAGTGGTAGTGCTCAAGTCACATGACAAAGGATCACTGATGGGAGGCTGTGTGTCATGGTCACATGAGGATGCAAACAACAGTCAGGTGACAGCTGGTATGCAGTCTGTCAAGTCTGGGCCTACTCCAACCAACTCTGATGCTGATTAGGGTCTGGGGAGAGGTATGGAAGCAAGTCTGACACAGATGAATGGAACTCCAACTAGTGGAGGATTGGCAGAGACAAAGTCTGCTGAGACAGAAGCAGAATGGTGTGAGGGTGTCAGGTTTAGCTCATGCACTACCCCCTTGCATGATCTCAGCCCTCATATTTCAGAGGTAGAGACAAGATGGAAGTTCAGAGATAATTCCAACAGAGAGAAGACAAAGGAGGATTGGAGTAGGAACTTCAGTGATATTCATACTGAGGAACAGCAGAGTACTGTACATGCTTTTATACTTCTACTGAGGTACAACAACTGGAATCAAAACTGACATACAGAGACTTGAAAAATCTCAAGTGAAAACTTCCTGGACAACAAATGAAGGGTGGACAGAGAACATAGAAACAGTCTAGGTGCCAAACCAGAAGGTGTGCACACTGCAGAGTACCTGACTGCATGGTGTCAAGGAGAAGGTTGAAGGCTAGACAGTAGGGTCACATGACCTCTTGTAGACCAGTCCATGTGGTCCAATGGTAGGCTAGTACCAAGTCTGCCAGTAGGCAGAGTGGAGAAGACTTGTAAAGAGTAGAGAGCAGGCAGAGTTGGTGCAGAGTGGGTAAGTGTCTAAGTGGAGTAGTGTGTGGAGTGACTGGGGACTTAGGATGAATGCATGGGCATGACAGAGTCACTGGGTTGCTCAGTCATGTGATTGGCTGCCACAAAGGTCAGTTACATGATCCTAGTAGTGACATGTGGATGGGAATCCCATGTCATGTGACATCACATGACTGTACTCACCTCACTGTGAACCTGGCATGTGACTAAGCTGCCCCTGAATGAATGCTATCCCATAGTGTGGCTGTGCTACACATGAATCATGTCACTACTCATTCATTCCTCAATGGAATGGTCTGTACCTTGGTAGGTAGGCCAGTCTACATATGTGGTATCTCCAACATGTCCAAAGACCAGCTAATCGAATTCTCTGGTTGCTGGGATATAACAGGAATGGCAAATGCAAAAAACAACACACACCAAAGTAGGCTACAGGCTTGTCATCCTTGTCCACCTTGGAACATGTTTTGAAGGTGTTTTGAGATGTTGTCAATGTCTGTTTGCTCCATATCTTTGGGGTTAACATCCATATTTGCCTCATATCTTGTACCAATTCTTCCTTGTCAAGCTCACCCAAATTTTCCTCTTACATCTTATCCACCTTGCAAGTACATATGTCCATGTTGTGTGTCCTCTTGGACATTGACACATTGACTGTGAACAATCATAGCTTTGCCACACTTTTGCCTTTATCCTTTTGAGGAAAGAGGCAATCAGGAGCCATATGGCTCTCCTTGTTGCAATTGAAGCAGGTGATCCCTGCTAGGAACTTCTGAGGTTGTTTACCCCTACCATACAAGTGATCCTGTTCTCATTGACAAGACTGCTGTCTGCACCATCCTTCCTCAGGAATCCATTGCTCTTCATTGGAAGATTTGTCTTTCTTCAATAAATGGTAACCCCTTTCTTTGTATATTTAAGGTTTTCATTAGATGAAGAGTATTGATCACTCTTCTTGCTGCATGGGTGTGAACTGCTTCATCCCTGGGAGGTTTCCCTCCAAAGCCAGCATGGCCCATTCTCATATGCATGCTTATGGCCTTCTGCACCACTTCCATGCAACATACCTCTTCAAGGATTTCCTTGATTGTTGAGTGCTCAGTTGATATTCTGCAAGTTTCAAAGATACTCTTAATCAGGTATTGAACATGCTAGCCTCTGCAAAAATTTCCTCCTGAACAAGTAGTCATCTTGGGGTTGCAGCATTCAGTGCACCCAATGCTTTATGTTACAAGGCTCAGAAAATATTGCAAATAAGTTTTATCTCTGTTGTACAACAGTGTGAATACCATGGGGTACCTGCACTAGGCATGTTGCAGTAGAGGTTGGGATTAGATATTTAACACACCATACAAATTGATGATAAGCAGTAGTCCCATACCCCAATGTGCTACCCTTATTTGTGACCATACATAGACCTCATTGGCCTTCTGGCTTTATCTACAGTTTGTTTGCCAAAAACATCTCAGAATAATGACTCCATGAATAGTGAAAACATCCCCTTACAAGAGAATGCACATGGATGCTTTGTGATTCAAAGGTTAATAGCACTGGACAAATTTGTGAGAAATATGACATTGTGGTGGCAGTTTGGATGTATATGAGACTTGGGAAATTGTTGTATAAATTGCCATATTCCAGCAGTCTATATGGGGTTATACAAAGGAAGCATGAATTCCCAACAACTGATGGCAAGAAATCAGGTCTCAAATTTGAAGGTGGGACAGAACTACATGACAAGACATGGATTTACAAAATAATACACAGATTCCAAATCTCACATGATTTTCCACAGCAATAGGGGATTTCTCAAAAGACACCAGTAGGCACTGGGATGCTGCAAACTAAACCTTCATACTGGTTAGCAGATGGAAACCAAGGGACTCACCAAGAATAGTGAGGTACATAAGAGCTGAAATTGTTTTTTTTTTTTTTTTTTTTTTTTTTTTTTTCATTCCAGGAATGTCTTTGCTGTGGACAATTCAAATAGGACTTCCATCATTGTGGTAAAGAATATGTCTTACACATCTGGTGTGCCTGTGCCTGTGCTATACCCACAAGCTTGGGGCATAAATCATCCACCCATTCACCATGTTGCTGGAAGGCTTCCGCAATGCATGCATTAACAATTTCTTGGACACCTGATTTCTGATATTTTTGGACAATCAGTGTCAGATGCTGTGGCAAATCCCCCCTTGTAGTACCCCTATCCTTGACCTGCAACTGGAAAAATAAGTATTCAAAGACAATTACACAACCTGTAATCATGAGCTTCAGATTAAAGCAACAGCAAGAAAAGATAATTTACCAATGCCATGTTCTACAAGTGCCTTCAGGGGATGCTGCTGTGATGTGGACAATGCAGGGATGGAGATAGAAGTGCTGTTATGTTTGATGGGTTTCTATTACCAACCAATTCAACACATCATAGGCAGCTAGCAAAGAAAAAAAAGAATTGAAACATACCGCCTGACAAGATATCAAGGGTAAAATGAAACTAATGTTGAAGTAGGAAAAAGAGTGACCAACCAACTGTAAAACATATGGGCAATGGATGAGTGCAGGATTTGGAACAGAAACCATACAATCTGGAAATAGGTTAATCTTTGTCAGGATTTCAGAGGAATTATTGCAACTAACATGCTGAGAGATACAGGTGGAGGAATAAGAAAAAGGCAGACTACATGGGAAGACCTGCACCTACATCCTAACACAATGCCTCAGCAATATGGCAGAGATACATACAATGATCAAGCTCACCATCTATTTGATAAGAAGACCTTGTGAGAAGCATGCTAAATAGACAGTGTCTATATCACTCACTCTCTAAGACCCAGAGGTCAACAGTAAAATAGTAAGGATTGCAAGTATACATTTTCCTACAACAGATGCTGCCACAATATCATTCACATCCTATGAAAGCAAATGCAATGGGGTAGGAGAGAAAATCAAATCCAGTAACCATCCATGGCTACCATCATTCATCTATCCACTCACATTCTATGCATGCAAGCAAAGCAGGGGTGAATATAGTTAGCATTCATCCACTACCATCTACCATGACCACACTCACATACTATGAATCCCAATCAAACAGGGTGGGAGTGAACATGTCAACATACATCCACCACCATCTGCCATCTGCCATGACTCCACTCACCTCCTATGAACCCCAGTCCAACCAGGTGGGAGTAAACATGTCAGCATGCATCCACCACCATCTTCAATGAGTCAACTTACTTGCTGTCAATCACAGTCCAACACAATGACAACAATTGCCTTCAGTATCAGTTATACTTGCACTTGCAGGATTTCACACACCAGCTATATCCTAATCAGCCACTCATTCCCCCAACAAACTGGTTGCTTGCAAATGGGAACCATGTTGAAAGGTCATGTGCCAACTTGCCCAGTTTAATCTGATCACCCCTATAGTTCATGACCCCCTTCAATGTCCTTTCTATAGTCAGTACCCTGCAGAACTTGATCATTACTACTCACTTCATTATGGCAAATTCCATGCAGAGTCCCAAGTTTGACCACTGTGATGATATAAGCAATCCTTGCAGCCCTTCCTCTGTCAAAGCATTTGCTGTGCATTTCAATAGCTCTTTACAATCTACACTCTCCTGTTCCATGCCTGAAGAGACACATGCTAATCCACAGTTTTTTTCTTCATGACTTACTTACCAGCAAGCATCAGGTAGCTTTGAGGTGGAAACTTCAGTTCATTCAGCCAACCTTTAACCTTTTCCAGACAGCCCTTTTGCAGCTGTTTTCTACCTCTGGTGCCTCTTTCATTGCATCATCTTCAGTAAAACCCCTTTCCATCAGCTCATCAATTGCATCAAGATTTAAGGCATCTGCCTTTGTTAGTAACACAATCACAGGAACTGTGCAAACCCTAAATCCTTGCACCAAATACAATGTGATATTTGTGAACACATACCATGCCCTGAATCACACTCATTAAAAAACTTCTTTTCAGCTGCTGTTACCATCCTATGGTTTTCATTCAAAGGGATGCAATACCTAAATCAATTCAAGGACCAGGTCAGTGCACTTCCAGGCATGCTAGTCAGACATGTCCCTACCAAATTGCATATATTCTCCTGCGCAGTTTGGTGGCTTTGGCATGGTCTGTGACGAATTTCTTCATTTTATCAAGCTCTGCCTCGCTCCCTGCCTCGAATCCACATGAGTCGTAGAACACAAAGCGCGGGTTACTTTTAAACACCAGCTCATCCTCAACGTTATGGTAGCCACGCTGCATAAGTTTGATGTGAGCCCTGCACCATCCGAGCATCAACCTGGCAGAATGACGTGTTAGCAAATACGAAGCACATAACATACCCACGTACCTTCTCTCCGTTTCCATCGAAGATCTCAGGCTGATCCGTAGTGTTACAGACCCGCTGTAAAGCAGTTGTTTTACCCGCATTTGCTCTGCCCATGATAAGAATGCGAAAACGAGGGATGCGATCAATCTGCTTCTTGGCCTCGGTAGGATCTAAGCGGTAGGCTGAAGCCCGTGTAGGGGCAACTGTATCCAGAGCAACTGGAGGAGCGGCTTCAGTGGGGAGTAATATACCAGCATCGTGACTCGGAGGTTGAGAACGCCGCAGCGGACGCCACCAGGAACGAAGAGAGCTCGGCGCCATGGCGATGTGAAGATGAGAAAACAGGTCTTAGGATGTCTCGAACAGTAAGCGTGCTATGGCTGTAGGGGACGATGACGGTGCAATACGAAGAGCATGAAGAGACTGCGGACTCGAGTGGCGTTGATTCAACGTGCCTGTCTGCAGTGCACAGCCTGACACATGTGTAAACTACACCACCAAGTTCCTGCTGGGCCGTCCCATTTCTTCTCGTCGTCTGGCCGAGTCCTGGTGATGCTATCGGCAAGGGAAAGACTCGACTACCGGTCCTTCCTTGCTGTCCGCGGTACGAAGGCAGCTCGATAGGTACACTAGTTATGCTCCTGATGAAACGTGCCACCGATCTTCTCAGCGGCTTTGTCTCTCCGTCCTCGCTCCGTCCTTCACACCAGACACTGTAGCACAGTGGAGCTTCCCCAGCTCCTCCCTCGAGGATCTGGTTTCCAAAGACATTCTTCCACAATACTCGGTCGTGCAGTTGGGAAATCCACAAGTAACATGTCTCTTTGCTAACCGACGCTAGTATCAGCACGAGGGGTATAACCGATCAGTGCCCTGACCAAGGCGTCCACACACTCACGGGGTCAAGATCTAAGCCACGAAACCGACGTGCTATGGCCACATCCGCTGGTGGTGTCGATGACGACCATCGCTGAGCATGCCAACTCTGTTGTCACCCATCCACAGTACACAGCCCAAGCTCCGTCTCCAAAATGCATCACCAGCGAGTGCTGCGTTCTGGCTACCGCCTTACCCCCCCTTACCTCCGCCCAGCTGAGATCCCATCTTTTTTCGCTGTAGGTGACTCCAACCGATAGCCATGGAAGTGGCAGACCCTTCGGTGTAAAATTTGTGCGATAATATAATGGGACACCTATTAATCTCTGCGCCGTAGTCATTCATATGCGACTACATAGGTTTTCCAGCTAAACTTCAATAGAAAAAACAAGCTTTTAGAGCATGTGCCTTAGTGCTCCTTTCCCTTGGGGACAGTTTTGTCGCTCTCTGAGAGGCGAAGACAGTCCTGAGACCACAGATACGTATCGCATTACCCCTTCCCTACATATGGCGGCTTTTCATACTTCCTCCAGCGCGACTTCATGAAAGTCTTACCACCGGACTCCAGTGCAGAAAACATCAGAGCATCTCGATTGTATTCACCGAGCATTTCACATAATGAGAATAGCCCAAGCTCGAGTTCTCGTCGTATATCCGGTGTCAGGATACACAACGGTCGTTCATAGAGTCGATGTATGCCAAGAGGACGCGTTCTGCATGCTTTGCGAAAGGCTTTGCCAGAGATTCAGCTTTTTGTGTTTCGGCGGCAACCGCGGTATGTCGGGTTGTGTACACACGAGGGACAGTTTTGACGGTGAGCGTGGTGAGAAGTCGACTAAGAGCACGGCTTTTGGTAAGCCGAGTGGCTGAGATGGTGAAATCCAAGACAGAAGTGTTCCTGCGACGAGCTTACTCTGCGTAGCTCCTTGCTGCGGACGCATGCGCCTGGTTATCAGCAGCAGTCGATGCAAGACGAAGGCTAGATGCGGGTGCGTATGTATAACCTTGTCACGTCCCAGACGAACGAGAGAGCCTGCTACGGAAACGATGCAGTGAAAAATCGCGAATGAGGTGGCGGTGTGTTGTCGCTGGTGGATCCCGATAAGATTTTACAGAGCAAAGACCAGATACTCCCGATGTCGGCTGAACGCACGGCAGCGGGCTGCCATTGGATATAAGGATGGCATTGACTAAAGCGTCTAAAGTGACAACACTCACTCTGTCAGAACAATGCTTCGCGATCAGTTCCAGATAATGTTCTTTCAATTCCGATGAACCTCCCTATAGGTGAGGTCGATCGGTGAAGGCATGAAGGTAGCGTGTTACGAATGCTTGGACCACTTTGAGAGTTCGCGTGGTGACGCATTACCGAACCCTGTTACTTATAATCAGAATAGGAGATTGATACAGACCTTGAGGTACAAGATTGTCGAGAGGTGTATCAAGCTTTTGAATTGACCCGCCGGAAGTCCTGGGCCCTCGATTCCTACTCCTACTACATTGAGGCGGAAAAAAACTGTCTACAGACAATTCCCCTGCGACTTTCGCCACTTGCACATCGAGGGCGTCGCGTGCTACCGCAGTGGTGTGAGATATTTTAAGCTGAAACCGACGTCGAACAACGGATTGCCCTCCATCTCAGTGCCATTCATTAAATACAGTGCTGGGATTGTCTCGAGGTATGCCGAGTCCTAAATATTGGGAAAACACATCGAAGCTCCTCGAAAAGCAGAATAAGAACGTGAGGGCACGTCGTTACACGATCTGTACCTACCGGCAGCGAATGAATGCGCAGTGGGCTTCGCATAACCCTAGTCGCTAGTTTTATGCCTATCGATGCGAGTGCGCCACTGGTAGAAAGGCAGTCTGCTTTAATGCAAACGACAGGAAGGCACCTGCAGAACCGAAGGATGAATGTAAGAAACTCTTTGATGGAACGGACAACCAGCTCGAAACGCACCTGGCATATTGGACAACTCCCCAAACTGTGCATTCCTCAGAACAAAGAGAAGAATGTCGCGGGGTGAGATGTCTCGGTGTGAACCCAGTTGTCCTTCAAGTTTGTTGGTAGTTCCAAATGGAAGTTCTAATCGAATGGTCAAGAGAAGGCAGATGAACCTCTGGAGCACCTCTTTCGGAGCGACTGCACTGAATATTGCAGTGCAGTAGGGCAACGTTTCCGATGAGATACGAATCTGAGGCAACCGAAGGAACGCACTCGATGGCGCTTATCCACCGATCAGCTAACACGTAAAGTAGGGAAACGCCTAAGTTTTCTTGCGCAAGCGCTGCTGAAGAGCCGCACCATCGACTTTGAAGGGAGAAGTGACGAATTAAAATATCGATGCTCGCCTTGATAATGACACTGGCCTGAGCATGTTGGAAGCCGCGCGTTTGGGGAACTTGCGCGAAGTGTGACCTGACCTGTACATGTGTGGATGCAGTTTGCACAGAGAAAAGAATAGTAACGAAGGCCATAGGCACGATTTCCAGTACTAATTCCGCCGACGTGCCTTCGTTGCCGACGACGCCCAGAAACTCCTCGATTTCATCGCTTCATAATACGTCACTTTGGCCTAGCATCACAGACGTTGACGAGCTCGCAACTCGTAGCAATCGAGCGCGGACATCGCATAGACATTGCAACGCAGCAGAAGCGACGACGTCATCCGAAGCTAGCATATCAGGGTCTTGCTGTTCCCTTTCGCGTTGCCGCTTCCTGCGCTTCTTTCTCTTGCTTTCGTCTTCACGTCGGGGATCTACTTCTTGCCATTCACCTCGTCCGTGTCGCACACAGTCTGGGCGATATCGCACCCCAACTTCCCAACCTAGGCCCACACGACTCCTGGATTATGAGCACCGGAGACATACGCATATAGGGAGAAGCTAGAGATAACGGTGCCAGACACACGGGAAACATAAGTAAATGCAACTGCTAGCGAGTGACACTTCGACCACAGCGTACCATCGTCATTAGCGTGTCCTGCTATTGGTATCTCTTTCCCTTCACCAGTTTTTCGTCGCTTACCGCAGCATCTACAGATTGTACAAGCGTCAAAGCTATACGGAGAGCTCTAGTGAGCGACAAAGGATGTGACCGAAGCGGACTGAACATCACGTCATGCAGTGGCACAGGGAGAGACTGCGAGACCGATTCGGGAAGGGTGAGTGAAGAAAGGGCAGTAAGAAGGATGAGGATGTACATGTGTACCATACAGGTCTTAGCGCGATTGTCAAGAAAGTCCGAAAGTAGTCGCCGAACAGCATCCGTTGGCCGCACGGAGAGCAGGTGTGGCAACTACGAAACCGAAGATTAGTCTGCAAGATGCGCCAAGATAAAACCAGGTAAATTACTACTACTCACACCGACAATAGCGCCCAGTAACCTCTGCAATTCGCCGCCTATCAGTTCACACTCAACTCCTACCAGCACGTCGAGAATATCTATCGCCAGAGTCACGGCCGGCATGTCATTCGACTGACAAACTTGACCCGCGCGCTCGACTGTGACCAGCGCATGCTCCCTCGCTTCTATCAAAGCAGACTCCGCATCACCACTGGGAGCCATGTTCTGATTGCCTGACCCAACAGTTGTGCGCGGGGTGTACAAGCGCTCCCTTTCGATCACGTCCAAGATCCCTACGAGCGCCATCTATGCATCAGCCCTTTGTGCTCTGGAGTCTACCGTTACGATATCGCGTAAAAGAACCTTCCAACGGGATTCCCAGACCTCCATTGCATTAGTGCGCACTGCGTCATGAATGGCCAGGGTAGGAGATGCCGACTCGGACGAAGAGGGGAAAGGCGTTGTGCAGTGGCAGTTTACTGCACAAAGACCCGCAGCAAAGAGGCTTGGAAGGAGGGAAAGACCCTGATCCGTGCACACGCGCGAAAGTGCATTCAATAATGTGTCGAGAGGCTGCCTGAGACCTCCAATGGAGAATAGCGTCTCGATACGACGGGTTTTCTTGGCTTGTTTGTGCACTCAGCGACTGAGAAGTTATAGAGGGAGAAAGGGTACGAGCCCAACGGAGAATGTGTGTCCAAAGGAAGATAGTGTACAGTGTTTGAGTTAGATTGGCACAGAAAACAAACTGCCAATATTGCCAATCCCGAACGTTACGTATTTCGCTATTACCCAGTCAGACGGATGCTGGGCATGGGTGATGTTTTATATTCCTGGACGCATCCTGGTCCAGGTCAGTCACTTCCTGCAGTTTGCGAAAATGATGACAATTGTCAAATATTTGCGAGTCGCGTCGTGAGGATTCCAAATTAGGAAATGAATCAGTGCACCACACAGTGCCACCATGTTGCAGAGCGAGTGGTACATTAGAGACCCAAGAATGGCCAAGAACCAGTCAACAGCGGCGAAGAAGCTGTCAAAGGTGACCAAGAAGACCAACACTGGTATCAAGATACAATTTTGCTGACCTTGCCCACCAACCCCAGTTGATGACAAAGTTGATAAGCAGCTTGCCCTTCCAATATCGGCATCCTTGCAATTCTAGGACACTACTGCCCAGATGCACGAAGCGGGCACACAAGGGCCAGTTCCTGACCCTGGGATTGATGATCCTATCTTCGTGATTGATGATGTGGCTGAGAAAAGCCACTGTATGCTATTGGACAGACTTGAGACTTCATGAGGTGAGTCATCATTCAACCTCCCCTCACAACTGACTTTTTTGTGCAGACAAGACACCTGGGCTGAGATTCATTGACATGGATCCAGCATTCTTTGAGCCTTGTATGGACAACACCTCACACAACTCATCTGGGTCAGAGCCCAACCCACCACCCACATCATTTAGGGTGCAACTGAGTGCTGAGATACTGATAGTGATGTCATGTTCAACTGCAAGCCAGGTAGAAAGTTCATTGAGAAATAGGTCAGAGTCCTCCATAAAAAGGTCTTCCATTGCATTGAGCACCACCCTGGTTATTGTCTGAGCATGTCCCCTCAGTGGTGAAGGTGGTCATTCTACAGCACTGTCCCTTTCCATGATGGACTGCCAGCAATAGCAGCTGTGAGGCAAGACACCAAGAGCAGCACAAACATCTTCTAACTGAAGATGTTTGTGGGGTTGCAGAGGGGGAACCCAGAGAGGAATCTGTAGGGAACCTCAGTAGTCTGTCAAGCTACTAATATTGAGTATAGTACCTGTAGGGAACTATACAAGTTAGTAAGGGTATTCTATCTATGTAGAAGTGTACTCACCCTCAGTAGTCTGTCAAGCTACTGAGGGACTAGGTAAATTTTACTAGTGTATGGGTGTGCTCTAACAGCTTATGTAAGTGACATGATCATGTGCCTAAGTCCAAGTAAGGACAGGGGTTGTTTCACTCCAACACTAACTCCCATCCAGAATTCCACAAATGCAGTGCACACTCTTTGAGGTCATTGCTGATGTGGTGATGGGGCATGGCAGGGACTGGAACAAACATATATTGACAGAATCCTGGACTACTGTAGAGTACAAGCACTCCTATATATTGCATGCATTTCATTTCCTAATTTGGAAATCCTCACAACACAACTTGCAAGTATTTGACTATTGTCATCATTTTCACAAACTGCAGTAATACCTTCCAATCTAACAATGACATCATGTGACCTCTGATGCATAGTAGTGGTCTCAGTATGCCAAAACCCATGGATAACCTGTGGATGCTAAGGGTAAGTCAACCCCATATCCCATACCTGTCCAGGTATCCAGGCAACCCCTGCCCATGACAGACCCCAACTTAGCCTCATACTGTAAAGTCATCACCTCAGATGTTGTCACTACTCATGTGCAACTGAGTTTATCTTTATATGAGTGCCAAGGCAACAGAATGGATCACAGAAGCAGAAGGAGCATGGAGATGGAGAGTAGAAAGCTGACAATGTCATTCTCAATCTCACCAGGTGGTGTGGTAGAAGTTGGTGTACTTGAACTCCTTCCTGATCTGGAGCAGTAAGTACCAGCCTGGGGTACAATACATAACACGGATGCTGGTCAAGTTGCCTTTGTTACTGCCTGAGTGGAGTTGGCCAACAATGAAAGCTTCACCATCCTTCATGTGCCAGATGAGGGAGCCCAAATTGCCCTGAGCAGAGAAGGCATTGGAAGTCTTGATGCCCATGTTGTAGATGCCAAGCTTGACAGATGGGATACCAACCTCATTGCACATAGTGTAGTCACATTTAGTCACAACACATGGGCAGCCTGTGTGCCAAAACACCAACACTTATATAGACCCTGAGATGGGCCTGCCTAAATAGATTGGCCAGTACACATGGACAGGCCCGAGGGACTAAAGTGAGAGCAACATATGTACAGGCCTGTAAGTGCATTACCACAACATATGGGAGGGCCCACAGTGGGTAAGGATGTTGAAACATTTAGATGGGCCCATGACCAATTAAGTATACTGAGTTGCTGTAAGACATGGACAGGCCTGTCCTGGTAGGTTACACCCCTGTTGCAACATCAAGGCAGGCCCACCTATCATAACATGGAGAGGGTCACAACATATGGATGGGCCTGGGAGTAATATCATTTATGGTGTTGCAACATCTAGAGAGGCCCATTCATAATAAGCCATACCCATGTTGCAACATAAAGATGGGCCTGTCAACAGTAAGATGTACTGCTGTTGAAACATGAAGACAGGCCTGTCACTAGTATCATTTAATAGAGTCACAACATAAGGTTGGGCCCATCAGTAGTATTATGCAACATATGGATGGGCCTGTCCACAGTAAGATGTACCTCTGACAAGACATAAAGACAGGCCCATCAGTAATCTCATGTATAGCATCACAACACATGGATGGGCCCTTCAGTAGTATTATGTATATTGTCACAGCATATGGGTGGGCCCAGCCCCAGTAAGATGCACCCTGTCAAAACATAAAGACAGGACCATCACTAATATCATTTAATAGAGTCACAACATATGGATGGGCCCATCCACAGTAAGATATACCTCTGACAAAACATAAAGACAGGCCTGTCAGTAATCTCATGTATAGCATCACAACATATGGACAGGCCCTTCAGTAGTATTATTTATATTGTCACAACATATGGGCAGGCCCAGCCCCAGTAAGATGTACCCTGTCAAAACATAAAGATGGGCCCATCAGTAATGCTGTTTAATAGTGTCACAACATAAGGATGGGCCCTTCAGTAGTATTGTTTATATTGTTGCAACATATGGATGGGCCTGTCAGTAATATCATCTAATAGTGTCACAACATAAGGACAGGCCCTTCAGTAGTATCATGTATATCATCACAACAAATGGATGGGCCCTTTGAGATGTTCCACAAATCTCTGGAAGGTATCTGTGTAATAGATTGTTCCATCGAGAAGCTTGTTTTCATTTTGGTAATTTTTAATGAACAAAACTGCTGCACCTTTGGTCATGTAGGTGAGTGCAAACGAAATCTTGAGTGACTCCAAATTGTAAACATGCTTGTTCAGGTTCAAGTAACCTTTGACCTGCATAACCTGGGTCTGGAGCCCATTGTGGCTTCCATCATATTCTCTGGGATGCCCAACATTAAACTCCTGACCTCCATTGGGTGGGCAGCAATCATACACATCATCAGGGTCAGCTGGGGCCTTACCCTTACTGGCCCCTGCCAAGGGGACCTCTGGGGGAATTACCTTTCTGAAGTTCCTCCAATACCAATTGCATAATGCTGAGTCCATAGGCATTCCTGTTGGAAAGGGGTCACTACTCTGGGCATGCATAGCTCTTTGGAGCTCCTCTGCCATAGCGAGCCATTGTTCTTCCAACCTTTGTCTCAGCTCCTCTTCCAAGAAGGTCCTTGTAGGCATCTCAGGAGCTGACTCTCCATGACCAATTGTCATGGACATCATGGGTAATTTGTGAGCTTCTTGTTCTTCACTGAGGACTGATCCGAAAGAAGTCTCAGACTTCTGATCACCTTCTTCTTCTGAACTAAGTGTGACTTCTGAATCCCTAAAATGGGATAGATAAGATAACCGAGGGTTTGTTGCAGTAACTGAAGGACTGAGTCATCCTAAAGGGATGGGTGGTAGTGGGGGATTTCTCCCGAGCCCAAGAGGTTTAGGTCTAGGAGGGACTGGGGGCTTTGATCTCTGGGGGTTAGACACTTTAATGGGAAGTGATAATGAAGGCTGAGGGAGGATTTATTTCTTGAAAGAAACCTGTCAGCATAAGAGGGTGGTTGTGCGAGTGGCTTTACACATAGGGAGACACGAGCATGAACTCCAGGGAGGCAATCTATTAAAGCCTAATGGCTGCCTGTAGAGTGGTGGATTTGATTGAGGGTAGAGGGGTGCTTCTCAATGTTGTTACCTGAGAGGCAGGACAAAGGCAAGTTATTCTTTACATGTAGGGAGAGCGACGAGCCTAGTGCAGTTTAAGCAAAATGGTTTGTTGAAGTTCAGTAACCAGGGATGAGTAGACTTTTGCATGAAGAGGTTGACAAGTCCCAAAAGCTGTGTTGAGTTTTTTGATTTTGTTATGCCCAAGCACAGTGACTTCTTCAAATGGAATAGGCACAGAGCACATGAGGGGGAGTCTATGGGCCAAACTTGTCATAACCCCTATGGCTCAGTTATCTTGGAGGTCTGACAGAGGTTCTGTCTTCTGGTGATATGCTAGGCAGTCACATGGAGAGAGAACAAGGATGAACAAGAAGGAAGTTAGCTGAGTTGCAAGCTATCGAAAAACCGAGGATACAAGGTATCATACACGAGTCTAAATACTCCTGACATTCTACCAAGTCTTCCCAAAAATCTCGCAGAGGAATTACAGTATCTTTAGCAGAATTTCATGCGAGTGTACCAAATCCGAGGACTTATATAGTACCCTACCAGTTGTCATGACACATATCTGCAGTAATCAACAGAATGATCAGTCAAATAAATAACAAAAGCAGAGTCATGTGGTGTCGAGTGATGGGGGTAGCAAAGGGGACGAAGGCTATACCAGCTGCACAATCAACATGCAGTGAGGAGCCAGACACCAGAGCTATAGTACAACATCAAAGCAATATAAACGAGTCAGAGACGAGTCACTGGAGCAAGAAGTAAACATGTTGTCCATCAGAGAGGGTGGTGGAACACCAGATCATGAGGGCAGAGCTGTGGTGTTGACAGGTGTTGGAAATACCACAACAGCAGGTGATCCAAGGGATCCATCTAACATACAAACCCCTAAGATGGCAAGGATTATGAGGGACATGACGAGACACATGACACATGTGACCATGAAGAGTCGAAAAAGGAAAGACCCCTGATGGAAGCATAACACTTGGTGCTGATGTTGCTCCTCATCAATAACACGTTTTGCCTTCTCATACCTGACACACTCAGACTCGAGAGTCACTAAGGAGATCATGGTGGCATCATACCCATTCTTGGTGAGTTCCACTCATAGATAAGGTTGGCAGTGCCTCCAGAATGCTAACACAACCTCGCATTCACCTATGTCTCTGACAGTGTCTGCTATTTCTTGGAGTTGGCACAAAAAGTCTAATACTGAGTGGTGATCCTCACAGCATGCATCAAATTTATTGCATTGCTGCATCTGGAAATCTGCTGGGAATATGTAGTCAAAGAGTGCCTTGAAAAATTCAGTGAGGGAATATTGTTTTCTCAAGTCTAGGATGTCCCTTTTGTAGAACTGGTAAGCATGCCTGCTCAAGTATTTCCCAGCAATATGGATACTCTTTTTGCAGTTCAAGTGTGCAAGTTGTACCCAATCATGAGGCTCCCAACACCATTTCTTGAATAGTCTGACCTGAACTTCACCTTTGTATGTGAACAGTGGGTCTTCCTTGAGGAATGCCTGCTGATACCTCAGTTTGTTCAACTTAGCCCAGTAGCATCACTTCTTTTTGTGCTTCCATGCCTTTGTTTGATCTGAATCAGCTGTGATTGTGCTAGATGGTTCCTCTCCTAGGAAGTCAGACCCAAATGAGGACAAACCATCTGAGTTCAAGGGAGTCATCAGTCGAAGATGAAAGAGTCAGATGAATCCCCAGGTGCAATTGGTCTGCAAGGTGGACCTCCACTACTTGGGAAGTGGTTCCTGCTACCCTCCCTGCCACCAGATCTGGAATCTGATGAGTCTGGGTCATCATCATCAGGATCCCCATGCATTGCTCTCAGTAGCATGCTCTGGTGGGGAAACACACTCATTGCATGGGCTAATGGGGTGGTTCTATGGCTGGATACATTGGCATATTCTTTCTTCTTGTTTGGTAATGTCAGGCCTTTATGTGTCTTATCATTCATGAAGTTGAGCAAGTTCACAGCTTCAATATTCTCTTTCTGTTCTGGTCTGAGCCCAGATGATCCTATTCCTGCTTTGTTGCAAAGATTCTCCTTTCTTAGAGAATTAATAATAGCTTGCTGCTCTTCAAATGATTGTCACTTGGGTCGTCATCACCACTGTCATGGGGGAGGATGAAGGGTAAGTCATTCTCATATGCTTTGACAGCTCCACCATCTTTGATTGTGCAGCCCTTCCCTTTTTTGGACAACACAACATGTGGTTCACCATTGTTGAGCTGCTATCAACTTGTGGCTGCGCTGCTATGGGTCGAGTCCATTCCTGCAGGATCTTGCCAAGGTAAGAGTCATCTTCCTTGAATGTGGACCAGTCCAGCTGTCTCACTGGTGCTGGTGTGGATTCCTTCATGTGTGGTATGTCCAGCCTTACCCACTCTTTGGGTTTCTCTGGTTGATAGCTCTCATTCCATACTACAGGCCTTTGTAGTTTACATTTATTAGCAGGAGCTGGTGTCTCTACCAAATCAAGATCCTCATTTGTTTGTGACTCAGCATCCATCTCAACTACTGTGTCAAGGTGCTGGCACCAGACACTGTCATTGTTTACAGTGCCCATCAGTTCTTGGACAATGCAAACTGAAAATAATGCATATCCATCTGTACCACAGTCTGGAGACTCAGGAACTGTGGGAGAGGTCACCTGGCAGATTTGCATCTCATCAGTGACACTCTCCCCATTCTGCTCAGTCTCACTGAATACCCAGGGGCCATTTGCTGTGGGTTCCATGGTCAAGCACTATGCTTTATCTCACTGTTGACACTAGCTGGAGTAAAGGAAAACATGTTCAGCAAGTTGCAACTAGGTGACTATGCACTCAGTTGATCAGACCAAGATGGAGTTTGATGTCATTGTGAAGGGTTTTGGCTAGAGGGAGTAGAGCAAAGAGAGAGGGAAGAGGTAGTTCAAAATATGTGATGGTTGCAGGACTTGGTCACACTAGTAAGAGTGTTTCCATCAAAAGGTCTCAAGCATCATTTGTCAGAACTGGCCAAGGGTCTCTTGATAAAAAACTGCCCCCTCCTACCTACTACATGAGTCTTTATATACCTATGTACACAAAGGACTGTACTAAAGAGGAAGTATCAAGGCTGACATATTGTACTTGGTTCTGTTGTCATATCCATGGGAGTGCAGGTCATTACACATGGGCCATGGGTCATCAGAGTGTTGCCATTGATCGTTGCATCACATTTTCTGCACAATTTCACACTGGAATTCTTTATTGAAGCCTTACAAATAGAGGTCTTTGAGCTTGTCAGCCTCAAGTTTCTGTGAAACCTGTAGATATGTCACTAAGTCAAGAAAATAAAGCCTGTAATTTGTTAGTTCCTGCTGTGTATGAATCTCTCTTCTTGCTTGACTGTCAATGAGACTATAAAGGTCATCCTTCAAATGCTGCTGATCTGATTTCCAGGACCCAGGATACAAATGTGCAATGGCCACCACAAATTCAGGCCAACTCAACTGATGCTCTACAAACTCAAGCCAAGAGTTGGAAATTTCGCCACCTGCATACCAGCAAGTCCACTTGGCCCATTCTTGATCATCAAAGCATTTCTTGTGCTTGCAAAGATTTCAGACCATTTTGAAATACCTAAAAAGGTCAGATACATGTCCCAAGAACCATGGGGCATCACTTGAATGCCTCAACAGCATTTCCTCTAGCTCTTTCAGTGCATTCTCATGGCTTCTTTGCAAAAATTCCACTATCAATTTGCCTTCAGAGTTGGCTCTCAACTCATGTGACCTTTGTGAATGTTGCTCACCTGTCAGTTTTCACTTGAGTACAAGTCCTGATCTGAGGTTCTAAGTGTAGACTGCAGTGAATTTAAAAACTCCAAAAGACTTAGCTATTTGATCTGAGCACTTGTGGTGATAAGGTGGTGACTCCTTCCCCAAATGAACAGAACCCCCCTTGTGGTGTGCTCCAGATGTAGGAATAGGTAATAGATAGTACCTAGAATTAGTAATAGTCAGTGATGGGTGAGATTTGTGCTTGACCCAAAAGGGAGGTTCTTGCTGGAGAAAAGAAGTGTAGTAAAAGTGTAAAAATACAAACTGAAACAAATACTTAGCTCTGCCTGTCTAATACCTCTTTCCAGTCCTCCTGGCCCTTTGGGTACTCCCCAAAGTAATAATACTAACTTCACAAACTCACTGAAATGTGAGACAAAATCACCCTACTACTGAGGACCTGTGACATGGATTTTTTGTATGGAAAACTGAACTCATGTGAACACAGCATGCATGCTTAGTCAGCAATGCAGCTGCTTGCCACCAAGTCCAGTGGTACAAACATGAAAACAAAAGCAAGAAATAAAACAAGTCCCTCAACCCCTAAACTCCTGACCAAGACAACTTCTCCTAGGGAACTCAAACCCATTCCCTACAGTGCACAGGCTGTCCATGTGTTGTGACTAAATGTGACTACACTATGTGCAAATGGCTTGCATCCTCCTACAACACTGCTGATGTCCTTACCAAGGCTTTACTGCTGTCACACACCAAAGGTGTTTGGTGAGGTGGACATGAATGCAGCTGAAGAATGGAGATGAAGACCATAGCCCTCATGTGAAGAAGGACAGCCAGAAATGTCAGCAGTCATCCCTCACACAAGAACAAGTTATCAATGCCAAAGAAAAAGGAAGGAAGGAAGTTAAGTGCCAATAAAAAGTCTTAAGCACCCATGTATGGCATTCCAGTTTTCAACATATCTCCACCAATTCCACAGATACTGACACCATTCCCATGCTCGCTTATAGTACTCAGCCACACAATCCTACCTTCCAAAAGTGGAAAGGATTTGTGCACTCCACATGTTTCTACAGCACTCCCTCCAAAAGATGCTCATTTTGCTAATTCTTCTGATATGGCCACCTCTACATTGATCACTTCACTTGTCCCCTTTGCTAGGGACCATGGCTTCATATATCTACCAGGAGTTCCTACCAGCTTCCACCCTGCAGCATCCTCATACATCCCATCCTCATCTGCCCCCTCTCAGCCCATCCAGCTTGGACAGTACATTCTTTTTGTCAGTATGACCTCTAGGAGGATGTTCTTTGGTCACCTCAGGTCTGTCATTCACTTGGAAAGGTCTTATGTGGTCATTTCAGTCTCTCCAGTCCAAGAAGCATATGGATCCTTCCTCCCTGTTCCCTGCAACATCTTCATACCAGTCTCATCCATCATTCTTCCAAAATTGTGACAGCTACAGTATAATCTACTGTTCTCCACTCTTCCTGATCACATCCATGACAAGTATGATGCACATCTTGCCTCCTTATTGCAAGAAGAGGATGGTTTGGGGGGAAAGTTGCCATCCCCTATGCTCCTGTCACCCCACAGACCCCCAAAGCTTGACCCCTGTTGACATCTGACTCACCCTGTCCACTTTTGGATGTACTATATCAGCATCAGATCAGTGCTGCCTCTCTGTCATCCCACTTTGGCCCAGAAGTGATCTCTTCAAGATGTGACATGCACAGCTTCCCCCTAATGCAATTCCAATGTGCTTTCCCAGTTCCTGACATTACTTGACTCATACTTTGACATTCTGACTGTCTTTGACTCACCTATTGCCAATACTTACCAATCTTTTGACTTTGCTTACTGATTCTTTGCTTTTTGGCTTACTTATCCTTACCAATGCTTACCAATGCTTTCTAAGATGATTGCCCATCACTTACATTCCTTACTCATCAGTTACCAATCACTTACCAAGTGTTTGCACCTTGTTTTCCATAGGCAATGCCCCTGTACTATATATAAATCATTGTACTTAGGATAGCTGAATAAGAAGACATCAGAGAGCCCCCTCTTGCTCAGCAATTCATCATCTCTCAGTAATTCATTCAGCAGCTTCAATAGCTGAGACTTTATTAAGGGTCTAACTATTGTCTACTTTGCTTATCATCATTTATTATCAATATACTTTGCTCCAAACCCTCCCTGAGCTCAGTGCAGCTTAGGACATCAAATTAAGTCTTCATCCATCCTTCTGTAGGCTGACAGCAGTCTACCCCCATCACATTCTATCACATTCTTGCTCCCTCTTCATCAGGAGCACCCCCAACCCTCAGCACTTGTCTTTGAGTGTTGTAGCTTGAAAAAACCACCCAAATAAAAGGTTCTACCATCTAGGTACTGCATAGGTACACCACCACTCACTCTTATTGTCTTTTGTGTTGGTTTTGGTTGGTTTTCACCTCTGAACCACACTTTGACTCACACCACATCCTTCTTTCTCTTGCCATGTCACTGGCCTCTCACTCATGTCCCATTGAGGGGGCACTGCATCAGGTTTTTCAACAGTCACTCTCCTCCTTTTTCTTTTCTTTTGTTCTTCTTTGTTTTTGGAACTCATATGCATAGGTCTCAGAAGTCATACACAGGTCTCACTCTACTTAGGAAGTTTGTGTTTCCCTTGTTTCCCTTTCTCCTCTTCATTTACACATGTCCTGCTGAGGGGGCATGTTGGTGTCAATGGTCGCATGGCTATGCATGTCTGTACTTGTAGGTTTGTTTGCATTTCTTTGCACCTCAGCCATTGTGTCTACAATGCTGAGCATGTCTGATCAGTTTCCCTACACTTGCCTTGGTAAGGGAATACATATATGAGCATGGTGGTTCTTCCTTTGAGCTTCACTAGTCACTATCAACAAGTTATTGTGATGTGCATTTTATAAAAGTCTATTCCAGAAAATTTGCAGGTGGCTGTGCCCACAGCCACTGCAAATGCATGGTAGCCTGCTGACTAAGCAGAGGGTGCATGTGCAAGAAAGTGAGGGTCAGGTGACTTGTGGGCTGCATGCAACCCTTGCCTGTTCATTGCTACTCAATTCAATGCTACTGAAAGACACTATGTAGGCCATGTAATCACCCTGTTTACAAGGTTGCTCCACCCCAAAATTCATACATGATTTTTTGGTCAGTTGTGATTATCATGTTTTGGGTCTCAGCACTGAACTCCACAGCTCTGAAGTACCACCATGTGCAATGTCATGAGATGAACACCCTCCAATATACAGGGTGACCAATGCCTGACACTCCCTCCAACTACAAACATTGAGGCAAAGTGACTGTGGTGAGCCCCACCCATTGTTTGTGCCTTTCTCATCTCCATGACTAATTGCAGGACACTTCTTCAGCCTCCCTTATGTGTGATGAGAGGGGGCCCCCCTCTGAACATAGGTGTGTATTCAATCTTCTCCACAGCCCTCCACCTCCCAGTGGCCTGGGCTTCTTGTGTAGTTGAGTTGCCTTTGGATTGACTGGGGACAGTCAAGGTCTCAAGTACCCCTGGGATGTAGGGAATGTAATTTCCCTACTAGGGGAATTGTTTTGTTTTGTTCATTTTACTTGATTTTCATTCTAGATATTTTTTTCCTACTAGTTGTACTTAGATTTTGCTTTTTTTTTTTTGCTTAGTCAGCACTACCTAGCAATGGTGTAGTAAGTTTTTTTTAACAATAGACAAGTTACCCTGAGACAAGAAGGCCAAGTTCAAATTGGGCCAGTCCTGCCCATAGACTGCTATAGATGTCCCCTGATGTCCCCTTTGCTCAGGCTATAGAAGCCCCTCTGGACCTACTAACTCCCCTCAGATTCCATCACCCCCATCTCACTCTCAAAAAACATTTTCCTTGACCATGTGTATACCTCAAGGTGAGAGTCTGGAAGAGTCCAAATGAAAAAGAAAAGAGCTGTAACCTGTGTCAACTAGATTGTAGCTGTATGATAAGATCAAGAGATAAGATGAAAAAGGAAAAGATAAGATAAGAAAAAGATGTGTCCATTACAGCATAAGCACCCAGCACTGGCACATGTGCCTAACAGGTATGATGTCAGAGATGATATCATAGTGGAGTGGAACACTCTAGCATGAATTAGCCTTGACTCAAAGGGCTGGACCATTAGTCCAGGCCAAGACTCAAGGGTGATAAGATACAAACAATTCAGATAAGCTGAAAAGATTAGATAAGATCAAGAAGAGAAAATATACTTATCATAACAATACAGTACATGTGAACAGGCTGGCATCACTTCTCCCATACCCCAACACTCAAACTGTGCAGCTTTGAACTGATCTTTGAAGTTGCTTTTGGACTAAGCATGGATATTTCCACTAAATGAAGTACTATCATGCCATTTCATTATTGCCACTTGTCCATCTCAATACACATCACCCCCTCAGCTGATGTTCTGATATCAGAAGCAGGGATAAAGACAAATCCATTCTCTTCCAGGTACTGATGGAACTTGAATGGTGTCAGTTTATTCCCAGATAAGTAAAGAAGGGCAGGAAAGCATACAGCTTTCTTTTCAGCTTTCCTACCATTGAGTGTGAGGGGCTTCTGCAGGACAAATGTCACGATCACACTGAGAATAGCAATGCCACTACCAATCCAGAATGGACCAGTACTGCCCTTCACAGTTTTCAAACCACAAAGGCTAAAGCAACAATATCCTGCTGCTTGAGTAATTACACCTTCCAATGAGTGCATCGAAACATACCATCAATAATTTGTGAGAAGACTATAGATGTTAGACATCAGTCTCAAGGGATATATCAAGCTATCCTAAGTTAAGTTTGCATGATACATACCCCATGTTCCAATGAGAGCTCCCACTTTGCCAATCGCACCTGCAACACTTTAAATTTGTCCACTGATACAAGCTGAAGGACCAGTTTTTGCTGCAAGAACATGGAGGCAACTGCCAGGGCCTTTTTCATGGCAGCAAGTATAAATAGACCAGTCAACCATACCATTTGACTCTTCAGACTCACCAACTTCACCAAGAGTTAAGAATATTCCATAGACAACCTGTATAATGCTTGAAAAGATATACATGTTTGGAGTTCAAATTGAATGAGCTTACTGCAAATGCAGCAATATGATTAGTGAGTGGGGTGTACATGCCTATGGTGAGGCCAAGAATGGCTTGCAAGAATGATCCAACAACCTGACAGATCAGGATCTAAATGTACAAGGCCCTAGCAGTGTGCAGTGTGTACTACATACCATTGTTGTCCTCACAGTGAGGTAATCAATGAGGTATGTGCCAAGCACAGTTCCTGCAATAGCTTCAGCTCATAGAGAACCAGACAAGCTAGATAAGGCACCTGGAATATGAAACAGACTACAGCAAGTCAAAACAACACCCTGCACAAGTAAAAGCCAACAAGCTTGCTTAATGAGAACAGTCCACCCCAACACAATTGAGATGGATAAGATCCCCCCAGTGACACTGCAATTCAATGAGACCCAACCCCCTACACATGACATACTGTGAAAGCTTACTTGTTTGTTATCATGGAAGAGTATATGGCAAACTATGACCAATCAGAGATACATTCACACAAGAGAATCATCTCACTGGGTACCTGCAAATCCTGCATCAGTGTTGTGCCCCCCCTGAGTCATTAACATGCACACACATGATAAAATCATAAATGAACCTTGTGTTGCCACACCAATTGAATATCAAATTACCACTCAGAAGTCACCATGACCACTCACCATGCCAATGACAATCCAAGAACACTTTTCCAGTACCACTTCAAGGAGAGCCAGTTGAGGATACACACTTCCTTAGGACTCACAAGTAAAATTTTACAGTTGCAGTCTGGTACATGCTTTGCTTGCTCCAGCATATGGTAAAAGGGAATTGCAATCTTCTACAAAACAACAAATGCAGGGATGGCACCAAAACCAAGCAAGAGACCACAGACCAGATGGAGGTACTGCTCACCAAAGCTAAGTGTGATAAGGGAGAGACTGTCACAATACCATGAGAGACAAACTTGCATGCAGTACAAGACAAGTGGGACAAAACCAGCAAGAACAAAACCAGCATCAATCATGGTTTCTATCAAAGGTTAACATGGACACTGACTGATGGGCCATATGCATGACTTACTGGTACCAAGTATCAACCAATGGTGTTCCTTCATCTGTTCTGAAGGAAAAGCCAAACCACAAGCATGACCTGCACCAACACCAAGGGCCAAGGAATAAACTTTACAATTGTATAATTGGCAACTGCTTTGGTGAATGAAGTCTCATGCTTACTGCACAACAAACCAAGCATCATGATGTCAGCAAAATCACTAAGATCCACTATGCCTGGCCCAAAACTAGAAATTATGGACAAGAAAGTGACAAAGAGAGATACAACTATCCATGTGTAACACTTAGCCATACAAATGAGGTCATGCAAAGTTCCCTACCATGTGAAACAACATGTCCACCCTGAAGCCACCATCTGAAACCCATCCAAAGACAAACATACTGAGTGCAGTCCCTTTTGAGGATTAGCCTGCTTGTGGTGCAAGCATGGAACATTGACTTACCAGCAAATGCAGGACTTGCCAATACCCTGCTGTAATGTTGTGTCCCAAATTGACTATCAGGATATTCATGAATCAATACTGATGGTAGGGATTAGTGCCTTGTGAATACCACAATCAAAGAATATACATACAAGTGATGACTGTAATAGCCAAGTCAGATTTGGGTAGAATCTAGAAGGGACACACATACCTGCTCCAATGACTCCAGTGGTGTAACCTACCCAGAGTGAGTTTGTCTTTGAGGAGAAATAGATAGATGAAACAGTACCATTTGAAAGTAGTGCTATACTGTGGCTGAGGGGTCAGGTGAAACTTCCTGTTAGTTCCAAGGACTCATGACAGAGTAAAGCAAACCTTACAAGAATAACAGGCAGAATTGTAAAGTTGAGAGTTGTTCATTTGTTACAACCATTTCATAGGGAATGATGAGCGAGAGATGAAAGCTTGACATGTCGAGAGCAAAGTACCAGGGCAAGTCACATTATAACTGTATAGTAAGCATGTTATAGGGGCCATGCATCCGCCCCTTGGAATGACCCCCTCTATTCTTTACACTCAGCTGCCAGCATTTTGGACAGCCCACTCAGTCAGAAGTCATGGGTAGGACTCAAACTCAGCAGTTGGGGAAATTGAACTAGTGACTGGTGTTCAGTATCTTGTTACTCAGTCCAATCCACTGCAGCACACTTGACATGAGGGATGAACATGCCCAAATCCACATCTCTGCCATTTCTACATCAATCTTAATATTTACTCTCAAGATCTGCAAATATCATCAACCAGCAGGACATTGAACTCCAGAGGGGACCATGTAAAATTGCCAAGCCTTTGTGTCATAATGACCTGAGGATCTTTGAGCATGACTGAAAGAGGCTGGAGAAATGATAAGTGGACACTGTCAGGACATAGAACTGCATTCCACAAGATCAGAAGCATTGTCAACATTCTCAGCAACATTATTAGCAGCAATAGGCATTCCCCAAGCAGAGAACATTGTAACCTGAGAGATTTATGATTAGCAGCTGCTGAGAAGTTATTGAGTCTGATGTCTTCCCCAAGATCCAGGTGTTCAAGCATATGGGCATGCTACAGATCAAGGAACGACAGACAGTCCAGCTTCTGTGTTGTGTAGATTGTAACACACATCAGGTCCCAAACTTCTCTGATAACACTGACCTCAAAATTCTTGACATTATTCCAAATAACAAGGTTGCACCAGCGACAACCACAAGAAACAACAAGACTAAGGGGTTGGGAGAGAACTTTGGAAAATCAATCTGAGAATACCAAGAGCATATTTCAATGTCAAGTAGACATTCACAACTTTTTACTTGTGCTGTCACAAGAGTGGTCCAGAGATGTGGTGACATCAAAATCATGTTTCTCCAATGACATGACATGCTAGCCAACCCCTGCTTGGTGTACTGATAGGCAAAGACTGGACAACGACCACCATTGATCACCAGGTAGATTATCTGACAAAGAGCCATAACAGGAAGATGGCTGATAGGGGAGTTTATAGTGTGGGTAGACAAGTTCATTGATCCTCTTTTTCTGCACAAGGGTAGCAGAGCAGATGTTGCAAAGACATTTGAACAGTGTCAATTTGGCTTGGGCTTTGGCAGGTTCATCCATAGTCATGTCACTGTGAAAGAATTAGTCATCAGCATTGTCCATGGAACAGTTCTAAGTAACACCAAAACCTTTACCAGCACACCCAAGGTAAGGAAAATAGGAAATGGGCTTATTGAATGTGGCAATAGAAGACATGAGTGTGTGTGTGACCACGTGACATCCCCTGTGGGTGGAGTTTTCATGTAGAGCCTTTGTAAGCAGTCACAGAGGTTTGCTTTGCCCCTCCTGACCTCTCCCATCATCTCACTAGGTGGGCCATTTCACACAGGTGCCCTTTCCTTACATCCTGACCTGTCTCTTCGTCCATCTGATAGGAATGATGTGTGTGCAGTGGCTGATGTGGGAGTGATTAGGTGCAAGCAAAGATATGTGCAAGGATGGCTGGCTCAGGACTCAGTGCATTCAGATAGGGAAGCAGGGTCGATGAGGTGATGTTCTCATCTCATAGGGATTCTTTCCCCTGCGGTAGCTACCTTATATCTATGTCATACATTTGATATCTCATCTATTGGGTGCCTTCCACCCCTACTCCCACCTTTGTATTTTTCACTTTGCTTGTCCCCTTCTTGGGGTTATGACATGTGTCCTGCACTCTCTGCATGTCATCATTTCCTTATTTGGGTGTGATGGTGGGTTGGTATTTCTACACACCCCCTCAAGCTGGGGTCATGCCCAAGGCTTCTCTGTTATGTTCATGTTTTGGTCTGGTTAATGCTTTGGTGAAAATATCAGCCATCATTTCAACCATAGGGCAGTATTTTCAGTTAATTATTTCTCTCTTCACACAGTCACAAATGAAATGATTTTTGGTGTCAAAGTGTTTTGATTGCTGGTGGTACTGCACATTTCTCATGATTGCTAGCACTGACTGATTGTCACTGTAAAGCATTGTAGCTTCTAATTGTGGGCAGTTTAGTTCACCCAGTAGGCTTCATAGCCATATGATTTCACATGTTGTATTTCCCATCAATATGTATTTGGCTTCTGCTGTAGAGAGGGCTACATGGCTCTGTTTCTTTGAGTACCATGTAACCACACCTTGGTTGAAAATGGATACATAGCCTGAGATTGATATCCAATCATCATCATTAGTGAAGTCAGCATCTGAATACATAATTAGTTTATTGTATTCAGGATGAGCTGGGTCAGCTTTGTAGGTGATCCCATAGCTCTTAGCTCCTGCTAGGTATCTTAGCATTCTTTTTGCTGCTGTCCAATGGGGCAGGTTGGGATTTGCCATGAAGGATGCAAGTCTATTGACTGCATATGTTATATCAGGCCTTGTGGCCACTGATGCATACATTAGGTGTCCTATGAGTGTTGTGTAATTGCTGCTAAGTACACCTTCAGCCTTGGTGTCACATGGACTTAGCCATGTACCCAGATCAAGTGGAGTTTTGACTGGATTTGCATCATTCATTCCATATTTTTGTAGTAATCCCTCTATATAGTGTGTCTGGCTGAGGGTGATTGTTCCACTGGTGCAGTTTCATGTGATCTAACTTACTTGGGTCTCCAAGGTCTGTTACCTCAAACATATTTTGTAGTTGTGTTTTTAGTTTGGTCATAAGTTCAGCAGTATTGGTGATGAGTACTAGGTCATCTACCCATACCATAATGATCTCAATTGTAGTCAAGGTCTTCCTTATGTATACACAGGGATCAGAGTGAAGTCGAGCAAAGCCAATGGTCTGTAATTGGCCATTTAGCTCTTCATTCCACTCTTGTCCAGATTGTTTCAGTCCATATAATGTTTTAATTAATTTGCATAGGCATCCAGTTTTGTCATTGAAACCCTCAGGCTGCTCCATATATATTTCTTCTTTTAATTTTCCATTTAAATATGTGCCCTTCACATCCATTTGTTGGATCTCCCAGTTTTGGGTGTTGGCCAATGATAAGATAAGGTGTATTGTTTCTAATCTAATGACTGGGGAATAGGTATCATTGTAATCCATTCCTGGGACCTGGGAATACCCCCTGGTGACTAATCTTACCTTGTATTTTTGGAGTACCCCATCCCTGTTGTATTTTCAGGTAAATACCCATTTATTTGATATGGGTGGATCTACTAATATCCATGTCCCTTTTTCATGCAATTGTTGTAATTCAGCTTCTATGGCTTTTTGCCATTCCAGCCACTCAAGTGAGGCTTTAGCCTCTTGTAGTGTCTTGGGGTCGCCTTCCCCTAATGTACTTTCATTAAATGCCAAATACACTTGCTCCACCAACAAGAGCTTGTGATTCTCTGATGTTTGATCATTGTTTAGTAATTCATCCAAATTGGGTAATGGATTATTCAACACATTGTAATCATGTAACATCTGGGCCCTTTTGCTTCACCTCATGGGCTTGTCATGTGACTCTATTTGTTTCCATTTTGATTCCACCTTATCATTGACAGTTCTTTCTTCCTCACCTCCAATGTCTCCCCCTGCATGTGGCAGGTCTCAAGGAGGCAAATTGATTTCCAGATGGAATCAGTAATTCCTCGAGGTGCAGATTTGTCTTGTATGTGTGTTGAAATACTGAACAGCATGTGGGCCATCTAGGAAGCCCATGAATGGGTACACATGTGATCTCACATCCAACTTGGAGATCATTTGGTGTTCATGGAGGATCCATATGCACATCCCAAACTCTTGCAAGTGTGATACATTGGGCTCTTGCCCATGCCATCCCTCATATGGTGTTCTATCACAGGTGTGTGTCCATGCATGATTGCACACATAAACTGCATGATTTATGGCTTCACACCACAGGAATCTCAGCATGTCTCTTGCTAGTAGCATTGCCCATCCTAGCTCTATGATGGTGCAATTGAATCGCTCAGCCACACCATTTTGGGATGGCAAGTACAGTGCCATAGGTTCTAGCAATATTCCTTTCTCTTTGCACCATGTTGTCAGCATGTTGTTGATGTATTCAGTTCCATTGTCACATCTGATTCTCTTAGGGGATATCTCTCTCTGTCTTTCCATCATCAACATGTATTCTTTGATGTGTTCTGTGGCTTCCCCTTTGTGTTTCATGTAGTAGACTGTAGCATATCTTGTTGCATCATCTATAAATGATATGTAGTATCAATAACCTTGGATGGATGTCATATGTGATGGTCCCCATACATCTGTATGAGTTAACTCTCCCAACACTGAGGTTCATTGTGTTGCCTCAGATGGGTGAGGTTTGTGTGGCTGTTTAGTGGCAGTGCATGCTTCACAATTGAAATCAGGCAAGTTTGGATCGACTTTGAACCCTTTTACTAACTTCTTATGGAACAGGCAGCATAGTCCACTTATCCTGATATGGCCAAAGCATTTATGCCATGTCTTCCACGAGGTTGTTTCATCTGCAAGACTGGTTTGCTTGTTCTTTGTAGGTATTGTAAATTGTAGTTCATACAAATGATTTTTCTGCTTCCCCAGTGCAATGACATCCCCTGAGGAATTGCACAACTCAATCTGGCCTCCTCCACTAATGGAGCAGCCACCTTGTGCATCTAAGTGGCCAATTGAAAATAAGTTATTAGGCAATGATGGCATGTGTAACACATCTTGTAAATTGACAGTGACTGTCTGGTCACCTATTTGACTATTCACTGTGACTGTGCCACATCCAGGTATGGCAGCCAGCTTGGTACCTACTCTGGAGACTGTTTTGTCTGGTAGTACCTTGTAGGTGGTGAATGCTTCACAATGAGCACAGATATGCAATGTTGTAGCACTATCAGCCAACCACATGTATGCAGAATAGGTCTCTGATTTGGGGGACTTTGTATCTACACTTTTGGTAGAGGAGAATGCTACATCATCATCTTTGGAGTCCATATTCTCCACTGCACAATGCACCTTATCTGATCATCCGGAGCATTTACTAGACCACTTCCTATCCTGATCTCTATCTTGGTCTCTAGATCTCTGTCTTCGCTGTTTATCTTTGTTATCTGGGTTGGTCCAACACTCCTGAGTGGTGTGGCTGAACCATCAGCAGTGTCTGCATTTGGGTTTGTTCTTGAAGTGGCATTCAGAGGTTCTGTGGTTGGTGCAACCACATATGTCACACAGGCCCAGATGGTTGGCCTTATGTTTACTGCTCCCACCACTCTTGGCATAGTACTCACTCTCTCCACCCTCACACTTGTGGTGTTCCCACTTGGTGAAGAGTAATGATATTATCTCTTGTGTAGATATCTTTGTTGTTTGTGAATGCGACCCTCCAAGGAAGCTGGAGGTATAGGTATCCCACAAGGTAGGGAGTGATGACAGCAACACAGCCTGGAACTGGGGGTCAGGTATGATGTCACCCATTTCATACAGCCAGTTCTGCAAGTCACATAGTCTAGTGATATGATCAGGGAGGTCCATGTCCTCCTGCACCTTGAGGCCATAGACCTCATGCCTAATAGCAGCAATGGACTGCTGGCCCTGGGTCTCATGTACTATGTGTAGATTACACCACAATGTGGCACTGGTCTCCATCTCTGATTGGGCATGGATGGTCTGATCATTAGCAAGATTTGCCATAAGCATCACATATGGATGTTTGTCATGTTTAGGCCAGGCATTCAATTCATCTGGCAGGATCTTGGATGGCTGTGGGTTGTCCCCTGTCACCATCTTGTACAGATCTTGGAGCCAAAGTATGGCAGTGATCTTCTTTTTCCATGCTGCCCAGTTATTAGAGGTGAGCTTCTCCATCTTAACTATCTTCATCTCTCCCTCTCATCCTCTCTCTCTGGATCTGGCTCACCCCTTTCCCTTCAACAATGCCATCACCAATGTTGAAGACCCATCAATGGCCAGGCTTGGCCCTATTGGTTGTGACAAGGGGCCTGCAACTGCTGGTAAGTCAACAGGTGAGTCAGGCATTACCTGGGGCATCCTTGAGGCACTAGCTGATGCCATTGGTGCTTCAGGTGAAGACCACATTGGCCTGCCAGTCTATGCATTAGGGGGTCCATCCCCTTCAGGTGTCATGCCTCATGGATTGGCTGGCACCCTTGCTCTCAACATCTCTCTTCTCCCCCTTCTGACAGATAAACAGGTGGATCTTCTTGGCTCTATGTTGGTGGCTTGGTGACAAGGTCAGTTACAAGCAGGTGGGGCTCATAACCTGATAGGAATGATGTGTGCACAGTGGCTGACATGGGAGTGATTAGGTGTGAGCAAAGATATGTGTGAGGATGGCCAGCTCAGGACTCAGTGCATTCAGATAGGGAAGCAGGTCAACAAGGTGATGTTCTTGTCTCATAGGGATTCTTTCCCCTGCAGTAGCTACCATTATATCTATGTCATACATTTGATATCTCGTCTATTGCTGTGTGCATCCACCCCTACTCCTGCCTTTGTATTTTTCACTTTGCTTGTCCCCTTCTTGGGGTTATGACATGTGTCCCGCACTCTCTGCACGTCATTGTTTCCTTATTTGGGTGTGACGGCGGGTTGGTATTTCTACACCATCTCGCCAGCTTAGTAATTTTTGATCACCTGGCCCACCCGCCACTACTTACGTTTTCGCCTGACATTCCCAATTTGGAATACCGCCGGTGTATCACGTGATATGTTGGGGCGGGGGCGGACAGGCACCCCTGAGACTTTACCCATCCATATCCAGAAACCTGAGGCTGACAGGGATACATAGTAAATAAATGTATCGCTATCCCCCCGCTGTCTTTTCTTCGCCCACAATGTCCCCCATCTTCTCTAGATCTGCGTCCGCCCCTCATTCGAGTATCGACTATGCAAGGGGGGCTCGGGTACCCCCACCATCGTCCTGGCGGCCATCTGCCTCACCTTGCTTGTCATATTCGTTGTTTTATTCGCATATTACTTTTTTCGGGCGTGCACGGGAACAATTCAAGGGAGCACAAATTGACGATGCAGCCGGAGACACAGTGCGCCTCTTTTTTGCCACACGTAGTTCCACCCGCCGCACTCCATTCCATACAGGCTACGGCGTCCACATCAAGAACTGGCATTCCCCAGGGGGAACTGGAGAAAGGCATTTCGGAGAGTGTGAAGTAAGTGCACGAGGCCTCGACCCTACAAATCTGACGTCCTTCAGTCCGGTGAGACACAGAGTCTACTGGCAGCGCAGTGTCCCCTATGTAGCAACAACGATGAAAACAGCGATGACGAAGAAGATGGCGACGGCAAAGACAAGCCATGCAACGATTCTGTTCACGGCGTGGAAGGCCCCCTGTACTTCATCCCCGACCATTTCCGTGGTTTCGGGAAAGGTTTGCCGTGAGAGTAAAACCTCAAAATTGCCGCCACTTCCTTGTCTTCGCAGCACACAGTCTCAGAATTGGAATATCTCGTGAACCGGAGAAGCTGGTGCCCTAATTCCTTCAGATTTTGACTCCCCCGATTCGATCGCAGGGCACCATGGCAAAAAACCCAGTATTCACCCGTTCCAGTTCTCTTACTCAAAAATTACCCCCTCGCGGACAGCGCGACCACATTTGCTCATGAAAGAACACCTTTCTATATCACATGCTCAAGATCCTTCACCGCTGTTCCCCATGGATAACACATTCGTGCTGCAACCCACCGACTATATCATTGATCCCGCGGCCAGCAACCTAGGTCTTTGCCTGTCGTGGCCGAAGGCGTTACTGCCGAGTTCGGACAGTGTTGATTGGCAACTTGGTGAAGGTAGGCGTTCCTTTTTGGCTTCTCCTTGCCGACTGTAGGCGTCCCCAGGAACCCTGTTCCTGCGTACCGTGCACTCAGTATGGAGGTGAGTCGGAAAGAATTGTGGTTTGCTGGGTGTAATGCGTATATTGCTGTGTCGGCTCGAAGTTATGGTATTGATCGTGAGGAATATCCCATGATGGGTCTCTACGCGATATCGAATGCATCGGCCACCATCGAATCTCCCATTTGCGTTCCTGCTTTCCTCTCGTCCGTATCTGCGACCGTCGCAACGATCCTTCCCGTCTTATACCACACCGCCACATACGTTCAACACCTCGCTTCAGGCGACGCTTCGAGAAATAGTTGCATCTGATTTGGCGACGAGTACTTACCCTCCCACTCTTGCTTCACCCACCGTGAACGTGTCCGCCTCCCCGAAGGTCTATGATGCGTATGCGACGATGTATACAAATTCAGAAGACCGGTCTGTCACATCGACATATCACGTTTCCGACTCGACTACAACTCTTAGTGTCCCGCCTGGGTGGAGCCGTGCAGCATTCCCTAGGAATACCTTACATCGCACTCGCGAAGCTCGTTATTTATCACGATCACTACGATCGTTTGGATATTGTCATTGCATTCAGACGGACAGCGCACCACATGTACAATCTGTGCGCTCTCAATGCTATTTATAAGCTTTTTTTGGTTCGTTCTGTTGTTCCGTCGCCGGAAGGTTGAAACCGCACATTCAGTCGTTTGCACTAGTGGATCCTCTTTCTTGATCGTAGAACGACTACACTGGGGTGATCCCCACCTTCCGTAGAGCATAGTACCTACCAACAGTATCTCCCACATCGTCCAACCACCGAGTACTGTTAAAGGTCCTCAATAAGTGTTCGAACCTCAGCCGCTCTCTCCTTGAACAGCATGATCTGGTTCTGTCCGTCGGCCATGAGCTTCTCATAACTTAGTGAGATTTCCCGTCGTATCCACTGCTCCACCGACAACTCTCGCTCCTCTTCTGTGAGTGCTTCCGAAGGAGGTAGCACCGGTGTCGGCGCTGTATAAAATACGCTATCTTCCACCATCATCGGCACCGGTATTTTTGCATCTGGTATTGGTACTCTTGCCGCTGGCAGTGCTGGTGATGTTGCTGACACGGTGGGTGCTGATGTTGGTGCTGGCGCGGATTCGAGTTCTGGTTCGGGTGACGGAAGTGGGGGCCTAGGGTCATCGTCTTCCGCCTCCATAGCAATAGCGGCATCTGGAGGAACGGGTGGCGACGGTTTCGGTTCCTCGTCGACCTGCGGGTTTACTCTCCGTCCCTTTTCTGTTGTTACCTCCTGTTCAGTTTCCTCATCCTCTTTTTCTACCTTCGTCGCTTTATCTTCCTTGCGCGACCGCGTCCGTGAATGCGTTCTTGTATGTTTTGGAAGAGCCGCCGTACTTTTCTTCCCAGCCTTTATCGACCCCGACCGCGCCAGTTTAGCGGGTGCAGTTGGCTGCGCGAACGAGAAAAACGGACAACCGCATTCCAACTTGGTTGCACGTTTTCGGTGTTCGTGACTGCAACGTATAGTATGCGTGAGATACATTGTGTGTCCATGCTAATAACAGATAGAAACAATCCTGACGGTAGATGATACGTACATGGGGTCGTCGTCCTTGTCCCACCCCCCCAGGGCAGTATTGCAGTATAAGCATGTAACCGTATCGTCACCTGCACCTTGAGGGGTGTAAACGAACCCTGCTCGAGCCATCTTGTACGAGCACGAGTGAGCAAAGACAGGTAGATGGAAGGATACATAAACAGCGCGATGCTGGACGAACCTTTCTCGAGCTGGCTCCGTGGTTTGGGTCATCGTCGTAAGGCCACCAGTCCTCCCCAAACGTCTTCAAGCGCGCTTCTTCTATGGCCTTGGTGGTAGGTATTCGAGCCTTGTTCGTGAAAGTAAAGCTAGAGAGTGGATAAATACGAGCTCAGCACAGTGTGTGATAGCCACGACGATGAAGGATGATCCGGCAGAAGAAAAGACTCACCTTCCCTCACTGTCCATATCCTCTACGAGACCGCACCGAACGATGGCCCATCCACAGGCCTCTCCACACTTCTCATAGTGAACCGCGAACGGATCGTCCTGCGCATCCCAATCGCTCAGTTCTTTCCCACATAGAAAACAAGCGACACAGTCCCTATCATCCCAGCTGGGACAGAAGAAGAAGCCAGCTTCTGCGAGCGTGTTCGCGTTAGCTTTGTATGAAGGCGGATGGGGCCATTTAACCGTCGCGGATTGTGTGGAGGTCTTCTTGGAGGGGTAGCGTTTGACGCGTTTTGACTTTTTGAAAGACTCGACGCGGTTTTGGAGGGCGTGCATGGCAAGTGTTGGAGGCATCGCTGAAACAACAACTTGATCAGCTTGAGTCGTTATGTATGAAGCAAGAAACTCTGCCGCAAACACTCATGTTACCATGGCGGAACCGCCGCAAACCGACGTGTCTCGTCCATCTGCGCTTCCGACAGCAAAACTACTCCACCGACCTGCGCTCGACCAGGCGCTGGTAGACCAAAACTCAGAAGAGTATCTCGATGCTATCGAAGAGGAGTGGAACAAGAAGCTCGATGCCGAGGTAGAGGTACTGGTTGACGGGATGGTCGACATCGTCAATCTCGCATCTGTATGGTCCAATATCATACGTTCCATCCCCGCACACTCTCAGCGACTTTTTCTTGCGTCGTAGATTGGGGACAAGGACAAGTTCCGCATCGCTCAGGAAGCTTTCCAAGCAGAGCTGCGTGCCGAGTCCATGGTAAGTCAAACTACGTACTTTCACTTCACCATCCGCGACGCACACGACGAATAAACGATAGGTCCGGGCTGCCAACTCGCTGCTTTCCATTACCCATTCCCTGAAACTTTTACTGTTACTCTCAGACGAAGCCCAGATTGCGCGGTGGCGAGATGAAGAGATGAAGAATCTCCAGCAGGAGAAGAGCGAAGCACAGCAGGAAGTAGCTATTCTACTAGATGAACTTTTTCGAAGTTCTCTACAGCTCACTTGAGTAAAGGGATCTTGTAAGTTACAAGTTCAATTCGCCATTTGAATGGGACGAGGATACTATGAGTCCCAAAAAGAACTGCGTTCTAATTTTTGTGTTGGACTCATAGGATCTCCAGTACGTTCAGTTGAATGTACCCAAAGTTCTGGCCCTTCTTAAAAAGTTTTTTATTTGCAAAGAGGCAGTCAGATTCTGGGCGCAAGGCGCACCACAATGAAATCATTCATTTGCAATGTGGGATATATAGCAAGCCTCCTCTACGACTGACCTCTAGCGGTGCTCTCCTTGCAACGTACACGAACTTCCCACAATGCCCGGTCAACGCCTCTTTCAATCCGATCCGCCTCCTGATCCCTCTCATCTCCCCGACTCTATTCTAGACAATAGCGTCCAGCTCGACGTCTCCTCCCTTGCTATCAGCAATGTAGAGCTTGACGTTATTCGGAAGTTCAGACGGGCTGCTAATTACATTGCTGCGGGTACGTCATATGTGACGACTGTGGCTTGATATGATTTGACGCCGGGACGTTGTAGCGATGATCTTCTTGAAAGACGATGTATTGCTCGAGCGCGAGTTGACCTTCGATGACATTAAACCTCGTTTACTTGGTCACTGGGGAACGTGCCCCGGTCTTACACTCGTATACGCACACCTTAGCCGTATCATCAAGAAAACCAACCTAGACTCTCTCCTAGTCGTCGGACCTGGTAAGTATTACATTCTTCAGAGTGATTCCTGTGGAATCGTGCGCTCGACATACGAAAAACGCACGTACCAATGAGAATCTCATCCCTTGTACATACTCGTTACGCACTCTTGCGCTCATAATCATCGACAGGTCATGGCGCACCTGGCATTCTGTCTTGCCTTTGGCTAGAGGATTCGATATCGCCCTTCTATCCTTCGTATACGCGTGACAGAGCTGGTTTAACCAACCTTATTGGAAAGTTTAGCGCACCTGGTGGTTTCCCGAGGTAAGGATTTGGTACCAATACTTCGTCGTTGCACTTATCGTGTGTCCGTAGCCACATCAACGCCGAGACACCCGGATGCATTCACGAGGGAGGCGAACTCGGTTATGCGCTGTCCGTTGCCTTCGGCGCGGCGTTGGACAACCCGCATCTTGTCGTCACCTGCGTCGTTGGAGATGGCGAAGCGGAGACAGGGCCAACTGCTACAGCGTGGCACGGTTACAAGTTCATCGATCCAGCTGTATCTGGTGCTGTGCTTCCCATCGTGCACCTCAATGGCTTCAAGATCTCCAACCGTACCATATATGGGTGTATGGATGACAAAGAACTCGTCGCCTTGTTCTGGTGCGTCTTTGGGAATGCTGTTGCTCCTTCAGTACCTCACCTGCTTTACAGTGGCTATGGTTACCAGCCTCGTATTGTCGAGGACCTAGGGCAATATTGACAAGGACCTCGCCGCTTCCATGGAATGGGCTTTGAAAGAGATTGCTCGTATCCAACAAGCTGCACGCTCAGGGAAGCCAATTGTTAAGCCTCGCTGGCCTGTGATCATTTTGCGTACCCCGAAAGGGTGGACAGGTCCAAAGGAACTTCATGGCGAGTACATTGAGGGATCTTTCCGTTCTCATCAAATACCGCTCCCGGATGCGAAGACAGATGAGGGGGAGTTGAAAATGCTGGAATCCTGGTTGTCCAGCTACGACCCACGGCAACTTTTTTGCATCGGTGGTGACAAGGATACGCTCGACGGTGCACCCTATCCCGACCTGCTCCAAATCGTTCCCGACAACAGAGACAAACGACTGGGGATGAGGAAGGAGGCATATGCTGCTTATCAGCCGCTGAAGGTTCCAGTTTGGACACCCTTCTGCGTACAGAAGCGATCGCAGGCGAGTTGCATGAAGACGGTTGGTGAATTTCTCAAGCGTGTGATCGAAGAGTGGGTATCGTTCTTCCTTCCCCGAACATCTTGCACTAATTTATACCACAGCAATCCGACGAGATTCAGAATATTCTCACCTGACGAGTTGGAGTCGAATAAGCTTGGAGCTGTTCTCGAGGTAACGGGCCGTGACATGCAGTGGGACGCTGCAAGCCGCGCGCAAGACGGACGAGTCATCGAGATCCTCTCCGAGCATACTTGCGAAGGAATGTTACAAGGTTATACGCTTACCGGTAGGACGGGGTTGTTCCCCAGCTATGAGGCATTCTTGGGCATCGTATATACCATGATGGTCCAATATAGCAAATTCGCCAAAATGGTTAGTCCTCTCCTGATGTATCTATTTCAACCTTGATTTAATACGCACGCACAGGCGTTCGAAACGAAGTGGAGACAAGATATAGGCTCTATTAACTTCATCGAGACATCGACATGGGCGCGACAGGAGCACAATGGTTTCTCTCACCAGAATCCCGGCTTTATCGGTGCGGTTCTCAACTTGAAGGCTAAGATTGCCCGTGTCTACCTCCCTCCCGACGCGAATTGCTGGTTGTCCACGATGGCACACTGTCTGAGATCCAGGCAACTACATCAACCTCGTCGTTGGGAGCAAGCAGCCGACTTCAGTATGGCTAGATCCAGAAGAGGCAGACCGGGTACGTGATTGGATATATGGCATTACGCATTGCCGATGAGTCGTATTACAGCACTGCATCGCAGGAGCTTCTGTATGGAAGTTTGCGAGCGTTGATGAAGGAGTTGACCCTGACGTGTACGTCTTGCTATCTCCAGCAAGATCATTCACACAGCCCTCACTGGCATTTTTAGCGTACTCGTCGGCATCGGTACTGAGGTCACCTTTGAGGTTGTTGCAGCGGCGGCCCTCCTTCGCAAAGAAGTGCCCGACCTTCGCGTGCGCGTCGTGAATGTGACGGACCTGATGATTTTGGGTCCATTCGGTAGCCATCCGCATGCTCTGAGCGACGATGACTTCGATACGCTGTTCACAACGGATAGATCGATCATCATCAACTTCCATGGATATCCTCTTGATATTAGGGGATTGGTATTTGGTAGACCTGGAATCGAACGGATGGTGATTGAGGGGTAAGTTATCACCCGTGCCAAGCACATGGACGCGAAGTTCACAATCTTGGATAGGTATCGTGAGGAAGGGACAACTACAACTCCCTTCGACGTGAGTTGAACGCCGCGATCACCGTAGCGGGAATCTGACCTGGATACTCCGTGATATAGATGATGCTTTGCAACGGAACGTCAAGGTATCATCTGGCCGCAGCTGCTGTGCGTGCAGGGGCCCTTTTCAATAGCAAGGTCTCCTGTGTAGCACACCAGGTGGCAAGCTACCTCATGCACCGCGCTGCGAAGGACAAGGAGTTTATTTATACACACGGCCATGGTAAGGGTCATCTTACCCGTATTTGCGCGATGTACTGGACTAACTGAGCGACGCTTCAGATCCCGATGGCATGTTTGACACGCCCGTGTTTGAGAAGTAATTTATGAGTATGTAGTCAACCTGTAGCTACATTTCTACTAGTAGTCTGGCGTAGGTTACGTGTGTCTGTGCAGCTCAAACACGATCATGGGCGAAAACGAATTGTTACTATACTGTACAAAAGCGAAATCGAATCTCGTTGTGACGTGAATGCCTGGGACAAAAAAAGCGACAGGCCTGGGACTCGAACCCAGAATCTCTAGCGCCGGAAACTAGCGCGTTACCATTACGCCAACCCGCCGACGACGACGAAGGTCATCGAAGATAATTTGGTGACGCGACATATTTCTACCACGCCACTGCCGCCACCTCCCCAGTACAGAACGAAACACTCGAACTTGTCATTAGAAGCAGGCGTCATGGCGTTCTTTGGTGCTGCGTCGACATCGACGACGACTGCTGCAACACAGGAAAAGGACATCGAAGTCCCGAAATACCGACCGATTCCATCTCCTCGTTGGCCTTTTCACCTGCAGCGGATTACCTCGCAGTGGGGAGCTGGGACAACAACGTAAGTTCCAATTGCTCACTCCAAGCGTGCACGTCAGTCTTCTGAAACGAACGACTTTGTGCCTCCAAAGGTCCGTTTATACGAGGTCGGTGCCAATGGGCAGACACAGGGAAAGGCTATCTATGGGCATCAAGGTCCTGTGCTCAGCATATGCTGGAACAAGGTTCGTGTTGCAATGTTGGCACGAACAAGTGGAACCCATCTGATGCGACGCGTGTTGGGATATTAGGAGGGCAATAGGGCCATATCTGGAGGTGCTGACAATGCCGCGCGCATGTTTGACATTACGACTGGTCAGCCACAGCAAGTTGCTCAGCATGATGCTCCGATCAAAGTCGTCAAGTGGATAGAGACACCCCAAGGTGGGATCCTTGCCACGGGAAGCTGGGATAAGACGCTGAAGGTGCGTTTGGGACGTGCCGTTCCGTGAGCCTCCGTTGGCAATGTACTCACGCTGTCGTCGTGTTTGCGCGTGTAGTACTGGGATTTGAGAACTCCCAACCCCGTGGCTACTGTTCAGCTACCGGAACGGTGTTACACCATGGACGTCCAGTACCCCCTACTTGTCGTCGGCACGGCCGAGCGCCACATCCAAATATACAATTTAACAAATCCAACCTCCCCATACAAGGTAGTGCTATAGCTCTTTATCCGCTCGAATCCTGTTCTCATTTTCTATTTTCATTCCACAGACGATAACGTCTCCCCTTAAGTGGCAGACGCGTGTTGTCTCGTGCTTCACCAATTCTTCCAGCAGCGGGTTTGCAGTTGGCAGTATCGAAGGCCGCGTGGCCATTCAGTGCGTGGTCGCTCTCACACAAAGCGGATATAGAATGGGTGGTGGCTGACTTGGTTTTTCTTATCTTAGATACGTGGAAGACAAGGACAGCTCGTGAGCACTGGCAACTCCACCCTACATCAAAGTCTGGATATTAACGTGTGATGATGGATCCATAGAAACAACTTTTCGTTCAAGTGTCATCGCAAGGATCAAACCCCGTCTTCAAAAGATCAGTCTCTGGTGTACGCCGTCAACGATATCTCATTCCACCCTGTCCACTGGGACGTTTTCTACGTGTGGTCCGTTTTTATTTGGATATCTCGTGTCCCTTTCTTCTGGGACCTAACCCTTCACCCTAGGTTCTGACGGAAGCATTCATTATTGGGACAAGGACGCGCGAACGCGACTAAAATGTATTCTTACTTTTGCCTCCCACCTGGATCCGTTGCTGAGTATGTTCCATTATATCTAGCGTTCGAAACAGCACCTGCACCGATCACTGCAACGACTTTCAACCGTAACGGGACCATATTTGCCTACGCAATTTCGTACGACTGGTCCAAGGGCCACAGCGGAATGACGCCAGGTCACCCTAACAAATTGATGTTGCACGCTTGCAAAGAAGATGAGGTCAAGAGGCGACCAAAGAAGTAGTTGGTTGTAATACACTTTTAGGACACCGAAAGCATCTATTTTCTTGACAGAAAAGCACTGTCCATGCAAGTAGAAAAAGGAGCTCTTGTCGAGTACTGTGAGCTTGTGGCCCCATGTAACTTACTACCCCTATCTATGATCAACACTACGCGTCCGATCGAATCGCGATCGTTTCCCCTTGTTCGGCCCATGGAGCACTGTCAACTCAGACTTCTTAGATGGAGTGATCTACAATCTTCGCCACGTACATCTCACAGCCCAATATATTGAAACTATAATGATTACTAACATTATGGAACGCGTCAAGTACGTCCCTAGGTAGGACAAAGTGTGGTCATGATGCTTTCTTCACCTCGAGTAATGGGTCGAGAGACGATTCTGGTTGGCGATATGATCCGCCGACACGGTCTGCCCATGTGAAGTACTACGAGGGAAGTCAGCAGAGGCGATTTGGGGTGGCTGCGTCGTGCGTACCTGACCGTAGTTGACGGTAAAGTAAAGGTGATGCAGAGTGTGATGTGCAGGTCCATTAATGACGGACTCAAGCGGATGTCCGGTTATCATATCGGAGTCGTGGATCTGACAGCGGGAAGGGATCCGAGACGACGACGCCGTTGTTAATCAGTGTCCAAGACTAGAAGGGAAGGATAGGCGCAAGAAGCGACATACAAGTATGCTCCAGAAGTTGACGAAAACAAAGAGGCCAAGGTACAGATACCGGTGGAGAGGGAACAAGAAAATGAAGAGGTGGTACGGTACAGACTGGAGGTAACCATCTACCGGGTGGAATGCGTGGGATGCGAATGGTGTTGGTACTGTCATAACAAAAGGTTTTGGCCTCCAGTGGTATTATAGGTGCATGGAAACGTACTTATCCACTTATGATGTGGTTTATGGAATGTCTTGTAAATGCTGGGGTGATGCAGAATACGATGTACCCAGTAGATGGCATAGTCTGTGAAGAGAAGAAAGCTGTGGCGGGGGAAGTCGTCAAGAGAGCCTCCCCCGTAAGAGGAGGGGAAGGGGACGTACAATGGTACAGACAAGACGAGATAGGTCCAGCCGTATTGGTCGACGTTGTCGTAGAGTCTAGAGTAGCCCATGACCTCCGCTTGAAACCACGGAAGGGTTAGGAGGGTCATCATGGGGAATGCTTTTAAACTTGTTTGTATCTCGAGCTTGATTTGATTTTGTAAAAACCGTGGATGTCGCATCATGTCGTGGTTGAATATGAATTTGTATGAAAGACCGGCGAAGACGAAGTATAATAGGTGGATGCCGATCAATGTTATGACACTCAATGAGAGTATTTGCCTAAAGAAATAATCTCGGGGCCATGCCGACTGTGGAGACGATGCTATAGTTGTGAAATTAGAAGAGAGCTGTTGAAACCTTGACGATGATGGCATGACAGAGCCATGAGGTGGGACAAGATGAGCCCAGACACTGTCGAGAACGTACTCGTCGGCGAGGTATAGAACGATATCCATGGAGGGGGGGACTGACACCAACGATGACGCTGACGCGACGACCGGTGTGATTTTCTCTTTTTCCTCATAGCCGACCGTCCACTTTTTTATATTTGCCGATCGGGTTGAACATCAGGCCACTTTTTACAGTCCCGATTTCCTTTTTCCGATCAGATTAGATGACAAACCAGACCAGACGCGGATGCAATTCCCATATCCGGAAATTGCCCTCACATGGACATTTCCCACGCCGCGCCTTCAACCAAGTAGTTGGGAGCACACATGCCTTGGCATTTTATATGTAGATCCTTGTGTAAGGTCGAGGGTTCAATCCCCTGACTATCCGGATTTTTTTTTCTCATCCTATCTGCCGATCGTTCGCAGCAATAAAGTTGCAGTGCTGGTCAGAGGGCAAAGCGGGTGGATGCATCTCATTGATAGTGTCGTGTAGGGCGTGCGGCCGGATCACACGGACACCAGTGGACATGATGGATCGTCTGACCGGGCGCGACCGCTCGGAAATGGACTGGACATGTGAACGACACCGCCCAACCCAGGTCTCCCCACCACAGTATGTACCCGTCGTGATTATGCATGTACAGATAGAGTCACACAGCCCTGACAATGCTTGACGAGCGTTCGTTCCAATGGAATCCTGTGATACTGCACCAGAACTTGAGGAAGTTCTCGAAGTCGGCGTCGCTTCTGCTGATGCTATCTATCAACCTATTAGAACCAACCTTTACGGTCTTGAACACCACCACTCTGACTCCACTGGTTTGACCGTTAAAGGACTCAAATTTGGTCAGATCGTGCTCGAGCCTCACGGCCGTCGTCGTACAGCCTTTTTTAAACGGCGTCGAGTGCAGTGTACCTCAACAAGGTCGCGATCGGTGGTTCACATGCCAATGCTCCTCCGCCCGCGTCGCCTGCGCACGATGAATTGCAGACTTCCGATAACGCCCGGCCGAAGGAAAGAAATGGGATCCATGCTTCTCTGCAGGGCCCTACCTCAAGGTGGGTCCACAAGCGCGTGGATCCAATGTGATGCGAACGCTGTAAAAACGTGTTGCTTCACCTCTACTATCTGTTTAATCTCGGTACCTTGAACTACTCGTCCACCTCGAGCTCCACGTCTGGTTTCTTCCCATTCTTACTGGGTGCTTCAAGCTCATCACCATGGGTCAACGCATTGCACGTATCCTTGCTCGCATTCCCTGCTTCTCAGACCATGTCTTCCACGACGAGGAGCCCAAGAATATCAAAGAGACAAAGGAAACAAAGGACGGCAGCGTCGCTGCATCATCGCCTATTGATCCCAATACAACAGTCTACGTTGTGTACGTCTTATTGATTCTCGTCATACTCGTCGAGACAGACATTCTTATCACTTCCCCATCAGGGTCATGGGACCCACCGGCAGCGGCAAGACAACGGTATGCCCCTCACGCCGTCACCCTCGCACTCCACGCTCACCATAAGACCCCACTACCTAGTTCATCAACTTGGCTTCTGGATCCGAACTCAGAACCGGCTCGGGGCTGGAGAGCTGCACTAATGAGGTGCAGACGTCTTTGCCATTCAAAGTCGGGGGGAAACAGGTTGTTGTCCTTGACACTCCTGGATTCGACGACACGACAATGACGGACACCGATGTGTTGAAAATCATTTCTGCTTACCTTGTCGCCATGTTTGTTCCACATTTCCCCCCCGCTCACCTATCTGTGTTTGACTCACTTTGTTGCAGGAACAAACAGGGCGCACGCCTTGTCGGCGTAATTTACATGCAGAGAATCTCCGACCTGAAGATAGGAGGTTCGGCCCGTCGCGATTTGAGAATGTTTCAGGAGCTTTGTGGAGAAGAAGCCTATGAGAACGTCATCGTCGTCACGAATATGTGGGGCACCGTCTCCGAGGAAGACGGAATTGCTCGCGAGGGAGAACTTGCCTCCAAGGACATATTCTACAAGCCCATCCTCGACAGAAAAGGCAGAATGATGCGCCATGACAATACCCAAAAATCCGCTCACCGTATCCTCGAGGAACTGGTTCAGAAGGAGCCTATCGTGCTCCGCATCCAGCGAGAGCTAGCAGAGGGATGTTGATATAACACAGACAGCTGCATTCAGGCAACTCGATCGTGAACTGTCAGAGTTGGCCGCACAACACCAGCAGGAACTGGCGAAGCTGAAGGACGAGATGGCCCAAGCTGAACAAGAGATGGACGAGGAGACCCAGAAAGAACTAGCTGAAGAGAAACAGAAGGTTGAAGACGACCTGCGGAAAGCCCAAACACAAGCTTCAAGGCTCGCGTCCGACTACCAGGCAGAATTACGCAGGATTGAGGAGAAACTTCACGTAAGGGAGGTCTGATAGAACCACTGCCGGGCTTTATACTGGTACTCCTACACTTAGTTCATTGGTATGGTCTCCGCTATGTAATGTCTTCTTGACGACTTTCGACGGTTCTTGGCTTATCTGTATGTACTGATCTAAGATTGTCAGTCATGTTTTTTGACCATTCACTTCATCCGCGGGCTGGACCTACTAAAACTAGACACAATACTTGAAACATATATGTTTCAAGTGACTAAAAGGGACATCTATTAACCTATGGACGCATCTAGACTAGAGTAACGAGGTAACATCGTGGTGTCGTTGAGATCCGCTGATCTATGAAGCAATAGTTCGTGGTAGCCGTGCCGCTGGGGTTGCGTAACTGCCAGATAAATGCGTTGAGGTGGGGAGCCACGAGGCCAAGGTGAGTTTTGGAGCAACACGGAATGGATACACGGTGTTACTTTATACGGATGGATATAAGCGCGCAGTGGGTAAATCTGCGACGACCTCGTATGCCCGCTAGTCCTCAGAAGAGAACCCCCCTATCGTATACCTACGAAGAGGTCATCAGGATGGCTTCCAAAGATAAGGAAATTAGAATTGCGTGCGTCGGCATTGTGTTTCCGAAACCATACTCCCCGCTGACCTTGGTCACACAGGGTGATGGGAGCCACCGGAAGTGGGAAAACAACGGTGAGTTCCAGTCCGAGAATCATACATCCCCAGTCGCGGATATTGATTGATGGCGAAAACGTGTAGTTTATCAATCGCGCTAGTGGGTCTGACTTCCCCGTCGAGGGTGGTCTTGAGAGTTGCACGACAGACGTGGGGACCTCGAACCCATTCCTTCTCGACGGTCGGTTTGTCACCTTGATAGATACACCAGGATTCGATGATACGGTTCGCAATGACACCGACGTGCTGACTTCTATTGCTGCTTACCTGTCTAACACGTGAGTTAAGTTGCTTGGCACTGGTGGTATTTTGATCCCTTGACAAGGAAAGTCGTCCCCCTACACAGGTATGAACAGGGTACCAAGCTCGCAGGCATCATTTACATGCACCGTATCTCGGACGTTCGAATGAGCGGCACTTCTAAGCGCAACTTCCGCATTTTCCGCGAACTCTGCGGAGAGAGTACGCTCAGCAACGTCCTGATCGTCACAAACATGTGGGGAAACGTGGACCCCAGGATTGGGGAAGAACGAGAACGAGAACTTGCAACAAACGATAAGCTATTTAGGCCTGTCCTCGAAAAGGGTGCTCGGCTGCTCCGCCATGACAATACTGAGGCTTCTGCCCGTGCCGTCCTCCGTAACTTGATCAATAATCAAGCAGCTGCCCTTGCTATCCAGCACGAGATAGTCGAGGAACGCAAGGATCTCGCTCACACTGCCGCTGGGGCTGAGTTGACTCGCCTACTGAAAGAACAAGTGGAGCGGTACGACGAGGAAGTCAGGAAATTGCGCGAAGAGCTAGAACTTGCGACACATGCCAAGGACGAAGCACGCAAGGAGCTCCAAGAAGAGATGGAAAGGAAGCGTGAGGAGATTGAGCGCATTCAACGTGATGTCGGACGAATGGCGACGGATTTCATGGCCGAAAAAACGCGACTAGAGGACAAAATAGCGGAGATGGAGGCCGAAAACCGCCGGCATTTGGCCCATCTGCGGGACTTGCAGGACCAAGTGGATAACGCCCGTAAAGAAGTGGAGAGCATGCAAATAGAGCATGCCCGACGCGAGAGTGAGCTACTTGCGGTGCAGAGGGAGGAAGCTGAGCGCAAGGCTCGCCTTCTGGAAGAAGAGCGGCTTGCAAGGGAGCAGCAGGTCGAAGCGCAGTACCGCGAAGAGATCAGCAAAGTGCAGGAAAAGGGGGCGGCGACAGACGTGAAGCGAACTCCAGAACAGATGGTGCACGGGGAAGCGGCAAATGAGCCGCATGCGACCATCGGAGGAGAGGATGAAGACACAAAAAATTTCGCAGAAGACGTCGCCTTCTTGATAGACTTCGTGACCAAAACTTTCTTGCCAAGGTCGATTGAGACCCGGCTCAAATCCTTGATGGCGCAAGCAGCTCGAACAGCTAGGGAGTCAACAACTTCCGGTCATAAATTTGTTAGCACGTACCTTTCGCGTTAGTTATATGTATCATTAATATATTCTATCATTTACCTTGACAAAGTATGGGCCTGTGGGGGGGAGCTGCAATTCGTGATGAGGGCTATTAAACGCAGTTGTACAATAATTCTGTCAGAGTCAAAAGAAAAGAATCTACGTACGACTCCCAAATCCCAAAACGTGGCGTTCAACTAGCTTGGGTGGGACGGCAAAATGATAGGGAACTATGAGGCAAAATAGAGAAAAAGATGGATAGTCAGGGGATTGAACCCTGGACCTTATACAAATGCTGCGAATGCAAAGCATACGCGCTACCACTGCGCTAACTACCCATGCACGTTATCGGATCAATAGTCCTTATCAGCCTGTGGTCACCTCAAGCTAGTCGGCGTTGCTCGGTACCAAGGATGTTTGCTAGATCTGTACACTGAGGGAAGCAGATCAGGTATTCTCCAAAGGTATTCGTGCACTCCTTTTTGACCGTGGCACCTAAACAGCCGGTCCCAGAAATTGAAATTGCATGTGGTCAAGAGTAAAGAGGTGCCAAAATCGCTCACTAGAACAATTAGGCACCAGGAATGGTACCTAGCTTCCACACCACACTTCATTCAGTGAGTGCAACGGGCAATGCAGAAATGAATAGAATCTCCCAAAGGATCAGGTGTACCCCGCAATTCCGTATGCTGTGTTTGCTGTACCTGGAACACTCCAGAGCGGTGGCGAATTGGGACGGACACAGCATGGTATACTTGAATCGGAGATCACTGGGAAAACGCGATCAGAGCACTTGAGGTCGATACAAAAATAGCCACATTCATAGGGTTGTACAATGCGACTACCTGTGGGCGTCCCCGTAACCAAGATCCAGGCGCATGAAGCTGTGAACATGCAGGTTATGCGTGGGCGGACATGTATAAACACGCACCAGAAGCCTCGAGACATTCTGACAAGTAACCATGACTCTACTCAACAACTTAAGTCAGCCTTGGTCGTTCGCTGACATGGCTTCCCAGGGCAGAGAGTCTAGAGTCATGTGCGTTGATTGCCAGTTCCTCCATTCCGCCTAGCTGATTTTGCTACCCTAGTATCATGGGATCTACCGGGGCTGGCAAATCGGAGGTGCATATTCTGCAGCCTGTGGAGTCATGGACTGACCGGAATACTGAATTCAAAGTTCGCTAACTGCGCCAGCGGGTCGTCTGACTTTTTGGTTGGTCGTAGCCTTTCAAGTTGCACGACCGAAGTATGCACGTCGAAGCCATTCCCAGTGGATGGGAAGATAGTCACGGTAATTGACACGCCAGGGTTCGACGACACTCGACGTGGCGACGCAGGAGTCTTGTCCTCTATTGCAGCCTATTTGTCCAAGTCGTAAGTGGCAAGACACAATGCATGTTAGACTACTCGACTGAGGGTGAGCACGTAGGTATGAACAAGGCATCAAACTAACAGGGGTCATATTTTTGTGTCGGATTACGGATATCCGCATGGCCGGTACAGCGCAACGCACCTTCCGTATCTTCCGCGAACTCTGCGGAGAAAGCACATTCGGGCATGTTCTCATCGTCACTAACATGTGGGAAAAAGAGAAACTCGAAGTCGGTGAGAGGAGAGAGCAGGAGCTTTCGACCAAGTATTTCAAACCTGTGCTTGACAGGGGCGCTCGCATGGTTCGCCACGACGGAACGCGGGCATCGGCCCTCAATATCCTTCGACATCTCCTTGACAACGATGCAACTGCCCTCACCATACAACAAGAAATCGTAGATGAGCACAAGCAGCTCGCCAATACTGCTGCAGGGAAGGAACTAACGAGTGCACTGAGGGAGCAAGCTCAGAATCATGATGAAGAACTCCGGATTCTGCGCGCAGAATTGGAAGCAGCAATGAAGGCTAGGGATGAGGAGACACGACGGGAAGTGCAGGAAGAGCTCGAAAAGAAGCGGGAAGAGCTCGCCCGTATCAAGCGAGATGTGGAGAGTATGACAGAGAGGTTCGCCTCTGATAAAACCAGGCTCGAGTCAAGAATCGCGGAAACAGAAGCGGTCAATCGCCAACACGTTGAACGATTGCAGGACATGCAAAACCTAGTCAGCCAGGCTCTCCTGCAAATGACGAAATTTCAGGCGGAGGCTGTTCAGCCAAAGGAAGCAGAAGAGCGTCAGGCTCGCATACTAGCAGAGGAGCGCCTTGCGAATATGCTAGCCAACATGAAACATCGCGAGGAACTCCAGACTATCCAAACCGAGATGAATAAGCGTCTGTGCGCTCTCCAGGACGAGATTTCCAGGATGAAATTGGGGAGGAAGGGTGACGAACAATGCCAGGCCGATCCAGAAGCAACCGAGACTTGTGCTAGCAGGCAGACAAGGGGCCGGGACACCGACCAGAGGGAGAGGGATGAAGAAAGAATAGCTAGACTGGCTCACCTCGTCAACATGATAGTCGGATTCGTCATAACTAAGTGGACTAAGGGCCCAACGAACCCAGCCATCCCAAAAATGTGTTAGCGATCATCGATCATCTTTGTTCATCGTTCCGTAGACTATGAATGTAGCCGTTACCTAAGTATACTTCGACGGAAAGACTTGAAGCTTTGGCTGCCCGTTACTGAGAAAACTTCAAATTACATAAATAAATCTACGTTTGCGTAGTGTCAATTTCTATCTTTGGGCGATGTTTGATACATAGTTTGTTTCTCGCCGCTGCGATATCGGTGTCAGTAGATCTATGCAATACAGTGAGTGCACCGCATCAAGGATGAAAAGATGGTCGAACGCCACCTTATAACCTCTCGGCTTCTCCATTGCAGGCTGCTGTACGACAGGATACAACGGAATCCGACTCAGAGGTGAGAAGTGTTGCACTTATGTGAAGCGACCATTGCCTCCGAATCGTCTGAACTCTGAATGGTGTTTCCTAATGGCTTTGTACGAAGCGCCACCCACAAACGTGTAAGCGCAAGTTGGTCACCATCGGTTGTTTCGTCCCTGCAACGAGGAGGATCTTGCGTTGGAAATGTCTGGTAAGAACGGGGACGCAAGGAAGAACAAGCAACAACCACAGCAGCAAGGTAGCCAGCCAAAATCAAATGCCTTCGGGTTCGGAGGTAAGCACAAGTCATCACTTAGTATCTTACACGAGTATGGTTCCCATTTGACCTGTGAATCCATCTGAAGCAGCTTTCGGCTCAACTAGCACCTTTGGCCAGCCCCAGCAACCGCAGTCAGCAAATCCAATGTTCGGAAACCTAGGGGCTCCTAGCACCAGTACGTCTACTTTTGGTGGGTTTCATGATCTTTGTTTCTCTCTTCCCGTGCTGACCATCTCTTTACAGGTCTATTTGCTCAAAACACGAAACCAGAGACGACGACCTCTACTTTTGGTGTCCCCAAGCCTGCAACGGGCTTTGGCGCGTTTGGTGGATGTACTACTACATTCGGTGAAGGTACAAGTGCCTTCGGTTTCACAGGAAACGGTCTTCTCGGATCGACTACCAACACTGGTGGCACATTCGGCAGCGGTGGAAAGCCCGATGGTGGAAACAACCCTGCAACGTCTCTCTGGGGAAGAAATTTAGGTAAGTCTAACCACCAGTAATCTAGCATTACATATATGTCAAACTCACCCTTGGTGTTACCCTGGTACAGCAGCACCAATCACCACTGGCACTGCTTCACCGCCGTTCAGTGTCTACAGCGAGAAAGATCCTGCAAGCAGTGTTCCTCTCCAGTACCAAACTATTTCTGCAATGCAAACTTACCGGAGTACATCGATAGAGGTGCATCTTACCCTGGTTCATTATGTTCGTTCTGGAGTGTCTAATGTCACATTGTAGGAGTTGCGCGTTCAAGACTATCAGCAAGGCCGAACAGGTGCATCTGGCAAATTACCTTTCGGCTTCGGGGCACCCACCACCCAGCCGACCGGAACTTTTGGTACAGCTAGCACTCAACAACCTAATACTTCTCCCATCTTCGAATTCGGGAAGGGGAGGGAATACTTCAAGGCCCCACATGACAGGAGTGCCCGAATATTTCGCCACGATGGAACGCGGGCATCGGCCCTCAATATTATCTCCCATCTACTCGACAATGATTCAATCTCCATCACGGATGAGCATGAGAAGTTTGCTTATACTGCTGCCGGCGAGGGACCAGGGAGTGCGTTGAGAGAACAAGGCTCAGAGTCATGATGAAAAACTCCGAAGTCTACGGGCAGAAATGGAAGCAGAGATGAAGGCTAAGGACGAGACACGGACAAGAAGTGCAGGAAGAGCTCGCAAAGAAGCGGGAAGAGCTCGCGCGTATCAAGCAAGATGTTGAGCGTATGACGGAGAAGTTCGTCTCTGAGAAAGCACGGCTCGAGTCGAGAATCGCAGAAATGGAAGCAACCAACCGCCAACATGTGGAGCGATTGCAGGACATGCAAAGTCAAGTCAGCCAGGCCCTCCTTCAAGTGATGAAGTCTCAGACCGAGACTGCTCGGCAGAAGGAGCAAGAAGAGCGTCAGGCCCGCATACTAGCAGAGGAACGCCTTGTGAATGTGCTAACCCGCATGAAAAATCACGAGGAATTACAGGCTGTCCAAACCGAGATGAATGATCGCCTACACGCTCTCCAAGACAAGATGTCCAGCATAATGTTAGAGAAAAAGGCTGACGGTCAGCACCAGACCGACCCTGAGGCAACCAAAACCTCCACTAATGGGCAGGCGAAGGATGGGGAAATGAACCGGAAGGGAAAGGGGTGGGCAAAAGGAGAATGAATTACTATGGACTGGCTGTTATCCTCAGTATGACAGTCGCGTTCGTCGTGACTAGGGCCCTGCAAGCCCAACCGTCGGACAAGTGTGTTAGTAATCGTCTTGTTCATTGCTATGTAGGCGCGGCGAACTACGTGCTGTGCCTTCCACTTGTTGAAGCTGCAGCATTCAACACTTGGAAAAGGGGGCTGCATAGAGTACCCATGAACATTAGTAAGCATCCTCCTGTGAATTGGACGATGGTAAAGGGCGTGTTTTCCGAGCGGCGTACAGCCACAGACTGCGATTTAATGTCTCAATACGAGGGGACAGCGGTGTCAGTAGCTCCATCTAACACAGTGCTTTAAGGGCGCGAAATGGAACACCTCCTGGTAACGGTTCGGCTTCCCCATTGCAGGTTCGTCAATCCAACTACGGCAGGATGACACAATGGAATTGAAAGGTAAGAAATACTGCATGATATTAAGCGACCACAAGTTCAAGTCAAACGTAAAATGCTGGGCTTCCCTCGTAAGAAACTGCTCCGACTTCCCTCCTCAGCTGGAGGAGGCACTGTTATGGGGGTATAGTCCGATCAGGACACGTTGAGACGGTGTTTCCCAGTAGCGTGGTGGTGCCACTGGGAAACGTGGGAGGGTTGCCCATCGCCAGGCGCGACGGTGATTCAAGACCTAGCCCAAGCCTTGCGCAAGGGTGAAATGTGCAAACAGCGAGGGAGAAGAGAGGAGATATAAACAACCCAGCGGTGACCTGCGCACTCTCCAGCGAACCACTTGCAAGATCTCTCTGTTTCTCTCTCAGGCTGCAAACGACCTGTCTAACCGTCATCCACTACGACTGACACCAACGTCATACACAAGTTCTGTCAACATGTCATTTCGGGGGAAAGAAATTAGGATCGCGTGCGTATATTGGCGCCGTCGACTACCTCATGTCTGACAGAACCCCACGCAGCGTTATGGGCGCTACTGGAAGTGGGAAATCGACAGTAAGTACCCCTGGAAACAATTATTTACCAGTAGACGCTGACCCATATCATACCTAGTTCATCAATTGTGCCAGCGGGTCGGATCTCCCTGTAGGAAAGGGACTCGAAAGTTGCACGGTAGACGTGAGGACGTCGAAACCGTTCCTCCTGAACGGGAAAATAGTCACGCTGATTGATACACCTGGCTTCGACGATACCACTCGAAGCGACACGGACATATTGTCATCCATCGCCGCGTATCTCTCCAACACGTGAGTACCGTGTCGCGACCATGATGCAAGGATAGTCTGCTAACACGATGACATCGCAGGTACGAGCATGGGGCTAAGCTCGCGGGCGTGATCTACATGCACCGCATCTCCGACTTTCGTATGGGTGGAACATCCAAACGGAACTTCCGTATCTTCCGCGAGCTCTGCGGAGACAACACGCTTAAGAATGTCATTATCGTCACCAATATGTGGGGAAACGTTGACCAGAAACTCGGTGAGGCCAGGGAGAAAGAGCTCACCACCAATGACAAGTTCTTCAAGCCCGTGCTGGAAAAGGGCGCTCGCATGATGCGTCACCACGGCACTCAGGCCTCCGCTCATACCATCCTCCGATACTTGGTCAATAGCCAAGCGGCCACGCTCGCGATTCAACATGAACTCGTCAATGAACGCAGGGATCTTGCGCACACTGCTGCCGGCGCTGAGCTCGCTCGTGCCCTCAAAGACCAAGCAAACCGGCATGACGAGGAGCTGAAGAAACTACGTTCGGAGATGGAGGCTGCCATGCGTTCCAAGGACGAGGAGACTCGCCAAGAGCTCCAGGAAGAAGTAGACAAGAAGAGAGAGGAGATCGAGCGCGTCAAGCATGATGCCGAGCGTATGGCAGAGGCCTTCAATGCCGAGAAAGCGAGACTTGTGGCCAAGATTGCTGAGATGGAAAAAGAGAACTCTGCCCACATCGAGCGTATGCAGGGTCTGCAGGGGAAAATCGAGAAGGCCCATGAACAGATAGAGGTTACACGACGGGAGCATGTTCGACGCCAGACTGAAATAATCGAGGCCCACAAAGAGGAGGACGAGCGCAAGGCTCGTTTGCTAGAAGAGGAGCGCCTGGCCAGAGAGCGCGCTGAGACCCAGCATCGCGAACACGTCCTCAAGCTTCAGGAGGAGATGGCGAATGCAGAAAAAGAGAAGAGAAGGCTTGAAGCTGAGCAAATGCAGAAGATCAAGGCCGAGCAAGAGAGAGCAGCCGCGCTTGCGGCGGAACTCGAGAAGCAGACCAAGATCCGAGCAGAGGAAGAGAGGGTTAGGCGGCAGAAGGAGGAGGAAGATAAGGCTCAGCTGCAGGAGGAGATCGCCAAAGCCCAGGAGGAAATGAAGCGGATCGCAGAAGAGCAGTCTCGCAAGGATCGCGAGGCCGCTGCTGCCAAGAAAACCCAAGAGGATGCTCTCGACCAGCTGAGGGAACAGCAACGACTAGCAGCCGAACGGGAGAAAGAGGAGCATAAGCGACGGGTGACCGAGGAGGTGGAACGGGCAACGCGCGCATTGCAAGAAGAGCAAGCAAAGATAGAGAAAGAGAATGCCGCACGCAAGCAAGCAGAGGAAGCTCACATTCGAGAACAAGAGGATCAGTTGGCGAAATTGCGCGAGGAAGAAACGCGGAAGACTGAAACTCGAAGAAGAGCTCCACCGACAGCGGAAGGCCCAAGATGAGGTTCTTCTCAAGGCTGAACAAGCTCGTCTGGCGAGCGAAAGTGCCGCAGCTACGCGAGCTGTAGAGGAGGCGCAAGCCCGAATTGCGGAAGAGCGTAGGATCGCTCTGGAGCGCGAGGAAGCCCAGAGAAAGCAGTATGAGGAAGAGGTGCAGAGAGTGCGTCGGAGTATGGAAGAAAAGCTGTTACAGCAGGAGCGCGAAGCGGCGGCAGCCAGACGCGAAAAGGAGGAAGCTCGTGCTCGGGAGGTTGAAGCCCAGGAGAAGGCAATACGGTTGGTCGAAGAGCAGCGCAAGAGGGAAGCTGAGGAACAGTTTACTCGCCTGCAAAGCCAAATCGCAGAAGCGGAAGCACTACGCAAACAACTGGCAGCAGATATCGCTGAACGGGAAGCTGCCGAACGCAAGAGAAACGCTGAGCTACAAGCCGAGTTGGCGGAGGCAAGAAGGGAGGCGGAGAGTGCAAGAACGGCTCTGAGAAACAAGGAGCCTTCGCCTTCGCAAAGCTTCTCACTCCCGATACCTTTCGTAGTCTGGAGAGCGGCGATGGCCTGGCTTGGCGGGAGATAGGGTGACCGCCGCCTACCTTTGTATCCTGCATATAGCATGATTTTCAGGTTGTCTCCTGTTATAATGTAAAGGATTTTTTGACGTTGGCTTACCAATATATATTCGTATCCATGTATAATGTATCTGATCGACGACGTTTCCCGCGGGATGGTGCTAACACATGGAGTGTTTTGTACCAGATATTATCCGAACGAATCCTCTTGTCGAGAACGTGGCATACCCAGAAATACAACATCATAGGGGAGATGAATGTTTCCCTGTGCGAAGTCGTGCGCAGTGCCGCAGACATCTGCTTCGTAAGTTTGGGAGGTTGCAGAAGTGGGATCACACAAGTTAGGTGTCATTGCACCTACCCAGATAGGAACGGGATTTAACCTGACTGGTATCAAGAGTGTACGGCAAGGTGCAAAAAGCTCACTCACCGGGCGATAAATAACTACACTGTTTTCTGTTGATGTTTAGTAGTTGGTCGTATGAAGATCCAGGTCCTCGCAATCTTCGACCTTGCGATTCAAAGCCGATACAACAAGCGACCCATTTCTTTTCTATTACGTTTGCGCTGTAGGACACTAAAGCTGGTAGTCCTGAGGCCGGAGGGAAGGGAGAGGATCATTTGACATAGCAGACCAATTAGGACAACGTCCAGGCTCCGGCAAGAGATCTGAATTCGACAACTCGGGATATTTGAGACCATCATACACTGCTCGCAGAACATACTTCAGGTACAAAAAAACATGCTCGCTCAACCATTAATATTCGACAACATGGGATATATATGTAAAACTATCATACACCGCTCGCAGCACATACTTCAAGTACAAAAAAACTATCTTCTCACCAAAACCCCTCGATGATCGAACATTCTCTTGCCATCTCCCCCTGTTCGTCCGTCCGACACACTAGGACCTTCTTTCCAGCCTGACCACCATTTCCGATATCCACAACGACACCCTCCCTGCTGTCCGCCCCTCTATTTGCCCCTTCGTCCAAGGCAACAAAGCCCAGACATCTCACAGCCTCGCCCACCTTGCTTCTCAACTCGACACTATGTTCGCCAACGCCCCCAGCAAAGACGAGCGCGTGGATATCGCCACGCAGCGCAAGATAGTACGCGCCGACAAAGTGCAGGATGCGATCTAGAAGGAGGTTGAACGCGAGCTTGTACTTGTCGTCGTCTGATTTCTCGAGAGCTGACCGAGGGAACGCTTTACGAACGATCTCCCCGAAATCGGTCGTACCTGCCAAAGCTTTCCATCCCATCTGCGTGTTCAAAATCCTCTCCGCCTGCCCAGTGTGTGCGTCAGCTTTTGACCTATTTTCTTGGACAGAAAGCAACTACTCACGTCACTGATATGGACCTCCGTTGCTACGCCCTCCTTATGACTCAAGATTTCTCCACCGTTCTCTTTCACATCTAGCGGTGACTGACTTGTGTAGTGGAATATCAAACTAGGGTCGATATCTCCTGCACGCGTCGCGCCAGGGAGACCGCTCAGTGGCGTGAGCCCCATCGACGTATCAGTCGATTTGCCACCACGAATTGCACACGCGGACGCCCCGGATCCGATATGCAGTGCGATAATGTTGAGCTTGGTAGGATCCTGTACACACCAGTTAGAAATTGTGACTGCAAAGAGTCGACCAACGCACCTCTCCGAGATACTGAGCGACAGATCGCGTGATAAATGCATCTGTTTTCGAGTCCAGTCAACATGACAATCCCCACACAATGATTCCACAGGTCGAGCTGTGGCCAAACTAAAAAAAACGCTTACAGCTCAGCCCATGGAACCCATACTTTCTCAAACCCCGCTTCCTTGCAACATTCTGATCGATCGCATACGCAGCTACATGGGGAGGTAGATGCTTGTGGAACGCTGTATCGAAGAAGGCGATCGATCGTGAGTTCGGGAGGACCGTAATGGCTGCATGGATCACCCGGAGAGCTGCACCGTTATGTCTACACGCAGGTCCTAATTAAGCTGCGTAAACTCGCAAGACTAAAGTCACTGCTTACAGCGGTGCAAGATCCGACAAGCGTTCGATATGGTGGTAAGTTTGTTCCGTGATGACGACTGGCTCGACGTAGTTGCCCCCATGGACGACACGGTGACATACATTACGGATCTGCCCAAGCTCGAGATTGACTCTGTCCTTGCCCACTGCTTGCGTGGCTTGCTTGAGATCCTCGGCGTACCGAGCGAGTTTATCTATGAAGTGCCCAAATGCGGATTCGTGGTCTCGGAGGTCCGCCTCCGCAGATTCCTTGTGGCCAGAGTTCGTCAACTCCGACCCTGGAACGTCCACAATTTTGAAGGTGAACTTGGCTGGAGGCGACGAGATTGATGATGTCGATGACGTCAGAACAAGGCGCGGCGGGTCGTTCACCTGCCGTTGGAAAAGAGATATTTTGAGGGAAGAAGAGCCGGCGTTGACCGCCAGGATGAGAGACATGACTTCGCTGTTGACCCTGCTGGGCGATGCCAAGTGGTCAATTTGTAGCACGATGATATCCCGAACCAGCTATGGCGCAGCCTGTTACCACAAATTAGTCGCCCCTGTCGAGTCTCGACCAACAAGTAAAACCTCCGTACCTATATCGGTTTCACTGGCTCTGCTTCTCAGCCAAGTCAGTCGATCCAGGCAAATCTAGACAATTGGGCGGGATTGATATAGTCTAGAATGTCTACAAAATCCTCACTACAGAAATACCAACGTTTTGAGCCTTCCATCTTGTGAGCGTAACAACGGTCCTGCTTTTCATGAGGGTCAAGTCGTGGTAAATACCAAGGCATCAAAGGAGGCGACCAGTGTCAGGTCAACGTAGGCCTATTAGAAAGGCCTACGAGACAGCTGTGGAAGGGCAAACATAATACAGGAAATCCAAGCAATACGGGACGATATGAACACAGAAAGCACTTAATTACTCGAAGATGCGTACGCATATTCGAAGGCGAAGAAAGCAAGTCAGAACATGATGAAGGCAAAAACGGAGAACGAGCAGAACAAAGCACCGAACCGAAGGAAGAGAGTAATGTCTTTACGTCATTTGTTTTCCTTCAAGGTACGAAACGACTGTTCGTTCTTTTTTTCTCCAAATTCGATGCCACGAGTCCTCCTGGTGGTCGTCTTCTCGTCCATCAATCCCAACCCACCGTAGCTGCCACCCCTCCTACCCATTTCACCTGGTGCCTCTGCATTTCTCAAGGCAGCACTCTCGCCGATGCCAGATTTGTTCTGCGGAACGGCATGGGCGCTTGTAGTATGAGGGTGGGGAAGGGTCGAACTCGTAGAGCTGTGTTTACCCTCTGGATTCGGGGGTCCATCCGCGAGCGGGTAGTTGGCGTAGGGCGCAGTAGTGGGGTAAGCACCATAGGGAACCTCGTATGCAGTGTTTAAAGGGTCGGGCTCGGATACGACATACATACGCGTTCCGGAAGAAGAAATGTGTGGTTCAGAGGTGTAATGATCTTCCTGTTTCTCGTACGACGATAAGGGCGCGCTTATTGGTGAGAGCGTCGCAGATGGAGCTGGAGCAGATGTCAGGGGGCTCTCGGTTGCTTTGAGTGCAACGAAGGGCGAATGGAATGCGCGCAGGGAGGATGGCTGACGGTGGCAGGTCACCCTAAAAGCTCTGGCTGCAGCGATGGAAGACATGACCATGATTGTCCGCTGGCAGAATGGGTCGATTGCGGGTCTGTCTATTTAAGTTTCTGAGTGCGGGGATAAATTACCCGTGGGAACCATGTCGTAACCCGTAACCGTAATACGTTAATTCCCGTTTCAGTTCCACCCCAAAGATCTGGACTCTCCGAACAGGTGTATCGCAGTACGGCTCCACAGTTCTCTCAGGGGTATTACAGAGTCTCCGCAGTAAACGAAGACAAAAGGTCCTGGGCACAGGATTCGCATGTACAGCGCTTCAGCTTCAGCCACTATCAGATACTGCACTTGCAGGTCGGCACCATCCGCACATCAAACTCTATACTCATTCCAAAATTTTACTCAGTGTCTCATCCCTGCATAATAACAACGTGCCTGGACGCAACTTACCCCAGAAAAAAGAACAGCAGTAATGCTTTGTAGACGAAGGCGGCAGCTGTAGTACGTACGCCTAGTGTGGGATGTTCAATCAGCATCAGGACCCCAATCCCTTATCTTATCTTAAAATATCACTTCTATCTGTCCGGCATGCACAATGCCGTCTGCGGTCCCATGGAAATCGTAAGAAATAAAAATAGGAAGAGACATTGTCACCCTCGTATTAAGTATCTGTACCTTGCGACTAGGCGATTCAATGCATTTCGTGGTAGTCCTTTACGTGGCTATTGAATAGAAGGATGCTGTCAATAAGGAACCTCTTGTGACTCTAGACGGCATGCACGACAGGTGTGTTTGTTCCCATCATTCTGCGGAGTTGTTGTCATGCATCAAGACTGACAGTATTATCTCAACTCACCGTCACAATTAACCCCAACACGAATGTAGGAGATGTAATCCAAACACAAGGGTAGTGCGGCTAGTACTATCTTTGCTTTGCTTGCGTCACACGTCAAAGCGTGGCTGCTAGTATGACGCCATTCAACTCTGAAGAGTTGATAACAAAAACGCAGCAGGGGGAGAAGCCATCGTGCAATCTGGTGCACGTGCCCACGCATGTCATAGTGGAGAAAGGGAATCGAATGCTGAGTGAACATTGCACGAAAAAGTTATTTCCGTTTAGTACACGGGGTTCCTGCAACAAGTCCGAGAAGTCAAGTTTCTCGTTTCTGGAGTCCAAGAACATTGCACGGAGGGTAATGAGCCGGTTCAGCCTCCCATACGTAGACGATAAAGCGCATGTTCAACTCTGGAGTACTAAGGTTTGGCCAAGACACTGCCCATACTTGTTGCAGCGTGTCGGCTTCCTTCCCTACTGGCCAACCGTACATACGCAGAGGTGCTTCCGCACACACGCAGAGCGGTGCTTCTTTGGCCCCTCGCTTCTCGGAGTGGCGCAACGAGCACTGGAGTCACTCACGTACCCAATTTGCCTGTATATCGTATCTTCAGTATATAGAGAGGTACGCGCCTTTCGGGTCAGCCGACCTTGAAGAGAAATTGTCGACTGTTCCCCCAATTAGCGAGAGCCATACGAGAGATACCCCTCGGCCCGTTCCCCGTAGGAATATGTGTTAGGACTTGAGAAGTCGAGTTGTGATTGAGCAAAAGCAGTTGGAGTAATGCCGCAACGATGCAAATCAGAACTTGCCAACAATGTTGGATACATATGGATTACCAGGCGGAGTTCAGGCCCTGCATTAATGAACGTTAGTGCACATGTAGGTGATAGTGATAGTGGTAGTGGAAACTGAGTCTCCACAGAAAGACTCCACGAACAGCGACCAAAAGTCAAAGGCCGGCTTCCACCATTGCGATGCGGAATACTAGGAATGTAATAGTCGAAATTTGACCAGGGACCGACAAGACACCTACCACATTCCATGTACGACGTTCTGCGTGACGTACTAAGTATGTTGTGGGATGATTCCACTACAGATAGCCGTAGCTACCCTTACATTGTCTGTTGAATCAGGCCTGCTGTAGTGGAACGTACGCGGAGAGGAGGAGCGCTAGGAAGATGCAGAGGCGCTGGCAGTTACCCTTATGACGGTGAGTAACCACGCATTTGCCTCGAGTACGCGTACGTATGAAAAAGTTTCCGAAAGGCCTGTCAACTTTTCGGACGATCCTCGCCTCAGTTCCTCGAAGGTGACAGTGTCGGAGAAACCAATGAGGGAGACTATACCCCTCCGGAAGTGGAACCTCTGGAACAGTTCTTGGCGGTGCTCGCCCGCTATTGTTGAATGACTTCCGATGAGAATAAAACGCCAATGGGTGACTCGGCCCTACGGACAAACATCCCCTGCGTACCTTGGGTTAGCAGCAACAATACTTCGGTATCCAAGTCTACTGCACTATATCTCCTTGTCTAAACTCCAACTGTTCCCCTGACCTAGTAAATCCTAACTATCCATACAAAACTCGCATCGCTCCAAACTATTGCTAACCCATGCAGTATCGGAAGTTTGGCCATTTTCGCTAAGATTTGGATAATAGGGACTGAGGTTCACCAGGCCAACCCTGATCGACAGAAGATTAGATTATGAATGTGCATGTGACATGAAGGTGGGTGCTTACCGACCATGACAAACCGGATGCCAGATCGAGTCTAGAAGGAACCACCACGTTACAGTACGGGCGAAGAGATTCGTATGGCGAGGTTTGCTTTGGCGTGTTAACCTCGGAAAATGTCGATGGGATGATCACATCCAGTATTGGTTTGTCTCCCAAACTTCGCCGTCTGAGCCACTCTTTCAAGCCAGGATATCTCGTCTCCGAAAACCCCTGGTATTTCCAAGGTTTGCAAGTACTCCCAGTGATCCGCAGGACACGTGACCTCCGAACTAAAGAAGGCTTCGATGTGTCTCGCATGAAGCTCTACGTGGCGAACACTTGGGAATGCTTTGGCAGCAGCCTCAGCCGATTCCACATCAATGCCTCTTGCTGCCTGCCAAAGCTCTGAGAAATCACGGAGGCAGAGATGCTCAACGCTGGAAAACTTGGATGAAAGATTACCGAAAACAAAAGACATGTCGCTATCGCAGCTGTACGGTTTAGTAGCAAACATGATGGAGGTTTGGAGCTACAATCGCCTCCATTAGGCCGCGTGCAGAGATTACATTAACCGAAAGAGAGTCGAGAAGTGGAAAGTGGAGTGTGTCAGGGAGAAATCGGAAATTCTTGGTACTCCCAGATAACCAGAATGTTTTCAACTTCCTCAGAGAAAATTCCATGTGGCCGTATAGGAACTCATCAGAAATTGGGATGTGCAGGATTAGAGTTTCCAGATTGGACAGTTCCGAGAGGTAGCTGAGATAGATCTGGCCTTGAAGCTTTAGGTAGTTCACCGGTGACCAGTCCTTATATGTGCCGAACCAAAACAGGCCAGTCATGTCGTGATCGATGATGGTGAGACGTTTGAATGAGATGGGCCCCCCTAAAGTGATGAATTGTAGGATGATGTACGTATCTGCAGTTTGGAGGTCCAGACTACGCCAGCGATGTCGACAACGAAGCACAGCGTCAAGCCTACCGTGGAACGCATCCCATCCGAGTCCGTCCGGGGAATACCAGCCCGTAGCTAAGCAAACCTCGATGTCAAGAGGACATTCTGCGCTCCTTGCGACGTGCGCCTCGACGAACGGAACGCTCCACGATTGGCTTATCCTAATACAGTTCCATAGTCCTGGAGAGCCCAAGATCAGATTTCTCCAGTGGCGTGACACGCTGGCTAGTTCACGTTTGACATGATGGTGCGGGTCGCACCCCGGGAGTGGGTTTTGGAGGGCGAGTTCGATGATGCGCACAAGGACTTCGACGGGAAGGTGGCTGATGAAGTCTGCTGGTATCGGACAAGAGGCGCGTACTTGATCTCTACAAGTTCGTGTAGCAGTACGGATGAGGCGAAGTTGATCGAGTAGCTCTTGTTCCTTCTCTCGCAACTGATCTAGCTCAGCGCGTGTCAGTGTGAGCTCATCACGAGCGCTACATATCTCAGAATGAGACGTTGGCCGTGGAGAACATGAACGATCGGGGTAGCAATCACCTGTGGATTGACGCTGACATTTCATGATCACCTGAACGGTCAAGAGAAGGTGACATTTTGGCTCTGAGTGTCGTGGTCATATACCAACAGAGCTGTTTGTGATAGCCGCTGTGAGAAACTACATTCGCAACCATTCTCCCACTTCCTACACACATCATGACGTAATTTGGCACGGAGGAACTGCCAATTGACCACACCCAGTAGTCCATTTCGTCTATCTCATCAATGTTATGTACTGATGACTTCGACACAGTCATAGGTCGAACGTCTGGTTACATAACTTACTAGAGACACTTTGTGATGACGAATCCAGGGGCCGTTAGAAACATTGCCCCAGATTCTCGGACGACGACACATTCATCTGCCATGCTCATGGAATCGTTGTGCAGGATTCCTGGCTTGCGAGCAATCCTATTGAACGATTCCGAGCCCCCTAAACTCCAGCCACTTGTTCTGTTTCGCATTCGATGGGCACGTACCTTATACTTCATGAATTGTTAGCTGTTGGATACTGGATGATGACAGTCAGTGGACGAAAAATATCCATCCACCCGGCACTGCTGAGCACATTATGCTCACTGTGGTCTTTCTAATCTTGCAGAAAACCATCAGTAGACCACTTTGTGAGCTGGTAGTCCTAGGGAATCTGTCCAGTGCTGGACAGCTCTGGACAGCTCTGGCCAGCAAAAGTGATTTACTGATGTGACTCAGCACCCTGTCATCACAACTTGAAGCTGGTACTTATTGTCAAGTTCATTATATGGAAGAGCTGAGTTTTTGTAGTTGATTCATTGGAACATGAGCTCCAGGTACTGACTCAGATTGATGGATTGAATGTTGGGTGAAAATTGCTTGCCTGGGAGCCCATGCACCTGGTTAGGCCATATGAGATGGTCAGTGGAGGCTGACAATTGGCTGTTGGTGACAGGCCAGTGGAGGTCAAGCCCATGTATGGCTTGTGCACATGTGTTACATGAGAGCCATGAACCTATTGTCACCTTGTAGTATGGGAGAGCCCAACTGATGAGTGTCACCATGTAGTACAGCTGAGCCTGAGAGGAAATGTTATCATGAGGAATGGTGCAGCTGTGGTTTGAATTGTCATTGTCAGTTACAAGCAGGCTGGGGAGTAAGTGTCATCATGGACTATGGGAGAGCCCAATAAATGAGTGTCACCATAGCATACAACTGAGCCCAAGAGTAGGAGTCATTATGGAGAATGGCTGGGCAGAGGTTAGAATTGTCATCATGGGGTACAAGCCAGCTGTGGGATTAGGGTGTAGCCACTGCAATATGAGTAGTCCCAGGTAAGCCCAGAGTTGGGTGTCCCTAGAAGGTATGGATGGGCTCAGCCCCTGAGTTCACCCCTGGCAACACTGACATGCAAGCCAGCCCAACACCAATGCCATGCTAGCCATCCTGGCAACACTGCCATGTGGGCCAGCCCACCACCAATGCCATGCAGGCCATCCTGGGATGAATGCCATGTGAGCTGGGCCAACACCAATGCAATATGAACAGGCCCAATATCAATGCCATGCAGGCCAGCACAACACCAATGCCATGCTGGCTGTCCTGGCATTGATTCCATGTAGGCAGACCCAATACCAATGCCATTCAAGGCATCCCAGCACCAATGCAATGTGAGCCAGGCCAACACCAACCCAGGACTAATGCCATGGAAGCCATCCCAGCTGGCACTGATTTGATGTGAACCAGCACAACACCAATGCCATGGAAGCCATCCTGGCACCTATGCCATATGTTCTGGCACATCCCCAATGCCATGAGGCCATCATGCAGGCTGTCCTGGCACCATCATAATGAGTTCTGGCACATCCCCAATGCCATGAGGCCATCAGTCAAGCTGTCCCAGCAATGCTGGCTGTCCTGGCATTGATTCCATGTAGGCAGACCCAATACAATGCCATTCAAGGCATCCCAGCACCAATGCAATGTGAGCCAGGCCAACACCAACCCAGGACTAATCGCCATGGAAGCCATCCCAGCTGGCACTGATTTGATGTGAACCAGCACAACACCAATGCCATGGAAGCCATCCTGGCACCTAGCCATATGTTCTGGCACATCCCCAATGCCATGAGGCCATCATGCAGGCTGTCCTGGCACCATCATAATGAGTTCTGGCACATCCCCAATTGCCATGAAGGCCATCAGTCAAGCTGTCCCAGCACCAATGCCATGAATGCCAATGCCATGGAGGCCCACCCAGAAATTATACCATACCATGCCTGACCTGCCTGACCTCCTGGGAGCAGGTCCACAGTGTATGTGCATACTGGTACCAGTACCATGCCAGAGATGCATGTATTACCACAATGGTGGCTCTGGTAATGACCAGAAGACTAGCCAACTACCCAGTACATTTAAACTGTGAATTCAATGCCTTATGGCCTCCAGCAAGCCAGATCAATACCATGAAAGTCACCATCATGCTATACAGCAAAAACAATTGAGTTATGCTGGCCAGTCATCATTCAATCATCTAGGTGAACCATGACTCCATTGGCCCTTAGCACTTGTCACACCACAGCCTTGGTACAGACATCACCATACCAGATTGGTTTTCCAGTATCTGAATCATACAGTAACAACTACCAGCAGGGGTAGCTACTTCTTCCTGGAGATTGCATTTTGACAATATAGAATATATTTCTGCAGCTAACAAAGTACAGGTACAAAGTCAAAAAAACACAAATGGATTGTGAAATGACATGTACATTAATGTTAGTCAACCTCCATCCTACCTTCCTGTCTGGGCACTGATCCAACTGCTAGTGGTGGTGGTGTAATAGAGATTGCTAGACCTCCAGCAGGTCCATGCACAGGTTTGACATTCAAAGGAGGTACTTCCAAGCTGGCACCTCCCTTGAATGAAGCCAGGGGGGGTTCAGTGGACTCCTGTCTTGAGCCACTTCAGGATGATTGAACCTCTACAACACCAGTGGCAGTGCCAAGTTCCACCATGACTGGCATGTGAGGTACTGGTGTAGGGTTGGAAGTAGCATGAAATGGGACCAGAGGATGGTTAAGCATGTCTGGGGCTGGGAATAGGTGATTACAGATGGCATCTACCACCCAATGGAGAGTGGCAAGCTCAGTATGGGTTATGTTACATTTCACCTCTGTTTTTCCTTTTTCTCTTTACAGTTACCTTGTGTTTGATCCAATGGACCACTTTTCCTTTTCAAGCTGTCTTCTCATTGCTCCAATGGCTCTCTGTTTCCACCACTAGCATTATCTGCTTGTTACATGCCTAGAGCATGTGTTGTCATTGTTCAACCAATGGCATAGTTACCTCAGTACATGCAGACACCTCATGGTCTGTTCTCTGTACAGTATTTAGTCCATTGGCTCAAGTCCTGGAAACCCAGACTTGAGCTGCTCAATCATATGCAGTGTTCTCTCAGAACTTTGTCCTCAGTGTCCCTAACCTGGACCACTCTTACTGACATTGTCCAAATCCTCTGTCATTTACAGAGGTTACTGCAGCTGTTGCTCAGTAGAAACCAATAGACTGCATTTGAGCTCTCCCCACATCTTGACTTTGGTCAAGCATAACAGGTTACTTCTATCTCCTGCCTCATGTCAGCATCTCCTGCTTGAGGATGGTAACCTCTTCCCAATACTCATCACAATGGCATGGATTATCAACACTGGTTGTAGTAGTTGGTGCTGGAGTGATGGGTGGGTCTGTTGCAATGCTTCTTGCATGAGACCATGACTGGGATAGCCATGACAGAGTGATAATTTCCACCACTCAATAGAAATATCAGTTCAACTGATGTCACACACCAAAGGTGTTTGGTGAGGTGGACATGGATACAGCTGATGAATGGAGATGAAGACCATAGCCCTCATGCAAAGAAGGACATCCAGAAATGCTGGCAGTCATCCCTCACACAAGAATGAGTCATCAGTGCCAAAGAAAAAGAAAGGGAGCAAGTTAAGTGCTGGTTAAAATTCTTAAGTGCCTGTGTATGGCATTCTGGTTTTCAACATATCTCTGCTGTTTCTGCAGATACCAAGACCATTCCCACACTCACTTGTAGTGCTCAGCCACATGATCCTACCTTCCAAAATTGGAAAGGATTTGCACACTCCACATGTTTCTACAGCACTCCCTCCAAAAGACACTCATTTTGCTAATTCTCCTGATATGGCCACCTCCACATCAATCTTTTCACTTGTCCCCTTTGCTAGGGACCATGGCTACATATATCTACCAAGAGTTCCTACCAGCTTCTGTCCTGAAGCATCCTGGTACATCCCACCCTCATCTGCACCCTCTCAGCCCATCCAGCTTGGACAGCATGTTCTTTTTGCCAGTATGACCTCTAGGAGGATGTTCTTTGATTGCCTCAGGTCTGTCATTCACTTGGAAAGGTCTTATGTGGTCATTTCAGTCTCTCCAGTCCAAGAAGTATATGGATCCTTCCTCCCTGCTCCCTGCAATGTCTTCATACCAGTCTTGTCTGTCAGTCTTCCAAGATTGTGACAGCTACAGTATAATCTACTGTTCTCCACTCTCCCTGATTGCATCCATGATGAGTATGATACACATCTTGCCTCCTTGTTGCAAGATACAGCAGAAGACACTCCCCCTTCATCCTCTCTTCCAACAGAGCCTCATTCATGAAGTTTTATTTGCTTCACTGAGAGGATGGTTAGGGGGGGAAAGTTGCCATCCCCTATGCTCCTGTCACCCCACAGACCCCCAAAGCTTGACCCCTGTTGACATCTGACTCACCCTGTCCACTTTTGGATGTACTATATTGGCATCAGATCAGCACTGCCTCTCTGTCATCCCACCTTGGCCTAGAAGCAATCTCTTCAAGATGTGACATGCACAGCCTCCCCCTAATGCAATTCCAGTGTGCTTTCCCAGTTCCTGACATTACTTGACTCATACTTTGATGTTCTGACTGTCTTTGACTTACCTATTGCAAATACTTACCAATCTTTTGACTTTGCTCACTGATTCTTCACTTTTTGGCTTGCTAATCCTTACTAATGCTTACCAATGCTTTCCAAGACAATTACCCATCACTTACATTCCTTACTCATCAGTTACCAATCACTTACCAAGTGTTTGCACCTTGTTTTCCATGGGCAACACCCCCATACTGTATATAAATCACTGTACTTAGATAGCAAAAAAAAAAGAAGACATCAGAGAGCCCCTCTTGCTCACATTTTTTATCATCACTCAGTAAATCCTCCATCAGCTTCAATAGTTGAGACTTTATTAAGGGTCTAACTGTTGTCTACATTGCTTATTATCATCAATCAACAATCTACTTTGCTCCAAGTCCTCCCTGAGCTCAGTGCAGCTCAGAGCATCAAATTAAGTCATCATTCATCCTTCTGTAGGCTGACAGCAGTCTACCCTATCGCATTCTCTCACATTCCTGCTCCTTCTTTGTCAGGAGCACCCCCAACCCTCAGCACTCATCTTTGAGTGTTATACATGGCAATGCAAGTCGGATGGCCACAGGTTGAACCCACCCCTTTTAACTGTGATTTCAAAGTCAGATAAATGTGAATCAAATGCTCTCATAGCTACTGGATTGCCATGACTGGCACAAGCATAATACTAGGACTTGTATTTAGCATGATAGGCATAACTTGATAGCACAAGCTGATAGATGTCTGATGAAGAAAATCAAGTTCACCCTGGGTTTGAATCCTGGACAACCCAGGTACAGCCTCCCAGATGGAGTATCCTAATACTGATAGTGACCTACATACATTGTGCCATCTCACACAGATAGTGTGTACATCCCATCCACTGTTCAACTTGGAGATCAAACCTGCACTGTCTGGATTTCATCCAGCAATCATCTGCACATCACCCAGGCTGCATCCAGCAAGGAGGCCGCCAAACACCCTTGTGTGTATCAGTGGTGCGTATGTACATCTAATCTACTTTTCGACTTGGAGATTGAACCTGCATTATCTGACATTCATCCAGCAGTCATCCAGACATCATCCACAGGATATCCCGCAAGACAGCTGACAAACATTGGTGTGTACACCTGTTGGGCTTTGGCACCAGGATCTGTGTACCGTAGATTGGGTAAGCATTGCTTATCATGATTACTACATCTCTGGGCCCACAACAACTTGACAGGCCCCTCCTGATCACAATATTATTGGCACCTACCTACACTTAAGTGTGTATACAATTACTGCTGATTGTCAATTACTTGTGCCTAATACATTCAGTCCCAGCCATACTGCCTACCCCACAGTAACCATTGACATTCATTGTGGGACAGCAAGCAAGCTTATCTACTGTAGATCTGACTCTCAGGTCATCAGCAGTCACTTGATCTTGAGTGTTCCAGGGGGAGTATTATTGATGGTTGAACACTCATTTCCTAGTGCTGAGACAGCAGAATGTAGGTCATCACAGTGTCCCCTGTATTTTTGTGCTGAATTCTTTTCAAAGGGTGGAGGCAAGTTGGAAAAAATGGATGGACATGCTTGGCATGCTGGGACAACAAAGTCCACTCAAGAGACCATGCAAGGAGGCATGAAAAAACACAGACACATTTGAGCTCTGTTCAGTATCATTGTTCTAAGCACCAGGGAGCTTTTGATGCAGGGGGCTGTGTACCAGGTGATGGTGAAAAGTTCCCCAGTACCCATGATCAATCCATGCATGGTATTGGCCTTATTCTTGAGGAGATATCTGTCCCTAATGTGGAGGATGGCTTTGGGGAATACATTGGTGCAGACTTTGGTGAGGGGGGGGTTCAGTTTCAGGGGTCTCTTCTTGAGAAGAGCCATGCCCAAATTGCAGCAGCTCTTTCTAGCTTACTTGATGAGGATAAATTATCAGATGAAGAGGGACCAGGGGAGCAAGATGGGGAGACACTGGATAGTGAATCAGAGGTGAATATGTTTATGGGGACTGGAAATGGTATGGGTTACTACTGCTAATGTCAAATTTGTGATTTTTGACCTGAATTTTAGAAGGGGATACTGGAATGAAATCTGATGGATGGATGACTACTTCTGAGGGAAATGAGTGGTTTCCATTGCCAAACAAATTGGTATGCAGCTATTAACAGAGAGGACTGACATTCACTAATAATACTCCAGTCTTGTACAATAGATATCTTGATGCACATCCCTTGCTCTGTCTTCTCACAGCATCAACTTGATCTCTTGATGTGGCTACTACACATCAATGGCATTCAAGATGTACCATCTGTTAGAACAATGAAGACTCTTGAAGATGGCCTTCAAAAAATCTGTGGTATTGAAACTTTGCCTTTCACTGGTGCTTTTGGGCACCAATATTATATGAATTCATTTTCAGACATTATCAGGCAGGTTGGTGGTTCATTGCCATTACTGACAAATACTGATTATGATAATATAGGAGATGGCTAACCCACATATTTGACCACAACTTCACTTCTACCCAGAAAATTCAGGGGGACAGTTGAATGAGGCATACCAGGCCAGAAGGTGGTTAAAAGAAATGGATCCAACACAGCTGACTCCTATGATTTGTCTTCATGGTCAAGATTTTTTCATATTTGAGCCAGCCCTTTTGTCAAATGGGCAGGTTTGCATGCCTATAAGGTGGTTTAAATGTGGAGGGCTTTTTCTTGCCAATGCATGGTCTCTTCATGCTGTTGTTAATGACACAGGAAGTGGTTGGATAGTTGAGGGGCACACAGAGATTGAAATCTCAGAAAGAAACTTACTGGTATCATTCAAGAATTGGAATATCAGTCAATCAACATCTGTTCTCCCTCCTGCACACAATATCTTAGGTATGTTTCTTTTACTACTACATTTGTCCTACTCAAAACAACTAGGAATTGAAAATAGTCATCAGGCTGGACTGTTGTTGGAACCATGGACACTCACAAACCCACATGAGGGAAATCATTGGCGTGTGCTTGCAAATGGAGCTTATGTCTATGGTTTTCCAATCTGGCTTTACTGTGATGATACTTCAGGGAATGTATCAAAATGTTGGAACAAGCACCATTCATTCCTGTTCACACCAGCTGGCTTGCCACATGCTGCAGTGCATCAGGAATACAATGTTCACTTCCTATGCACATCTAATGTTGCACCACCCCTTGAAATGTTGGATGGTTTTGTAAATCAGCTTGAGTAAGTTTATGTTATTTTTGGTATTCACTCTGATTTATACATATTTTCTATGGCTGCTCAAGAGACAGGTGTATGGGCATGGGATTGTGTACACAAGGAGCAAGTGTTAATGATTCCCTCTGTCTTAGCCCTGTTGGGGGACAATCCAATGCAAAGTGAGCTTGCCTGTCATGTAGGGTTGAGGGGAAAATACTTCTGTCATGTTTGCAATGTCAAAGGCCATGACACTCAAGACTTGGACACAAATGCTAATGATGAAACACTGGAGCAGAGTGATGGAGGACAGAGTGATGGTCAGAGGTCAGTCAGGAGTGCAGGGGGGGAGTCAGTTAGTGGTAGAAAGAAGGGAAAAGGGAAAGAGACAATGAGTGGTATGGTTTCTTGAATTAAGTGATTTCTGAAGGTATGGGCACATATGACTGTCTAGGCAACTACTTAAAATTTTAACCAAGATTGGTGAACCTTGCCAGCGAGAGCAGTCAATAATTGAGCTCAAATCAATGTTTACAATGGTATCTACCATAGGGAATCAAACCAAAATCAAGGAGAAGATGACATCAACTGGATTGAAAGACACATATCTTGAATACTTTATCAATGGGATGGCAGCATCATGTAAGAGGCAGCAGGGAAGCAGTTCAAAGCAGGAGGCACTGGATGTGTTCATCAAGGGACTTCCTGAGAATGTGTATAGCCCAGTGTGGCACATCAAAGGTGAATGGCTTGACATGTGACACAAAGAAAAAAATCCTCACAACCCCATAGGACTTAATCCTCATGCAGACACTCCTGTGGAGGTGCTGCACACTGTTCTTTTAGGATTTGTCAAGTATTTCTGGAGAGATGTGGTGAACATCAGGGTTGGCAAGAACAAAATAAAGCATGAACTTCTTGAAGCTCACCTGTCTTCATTTGATACAACAGGGCTAGGGATACCACCCCTGTCTGGTCACACCCTTGTCCAGTATGCTGGATCATTGGTGGGCCATGACTTTCGTGCAATAGCACAGGCTGCACCATTTGTTCTCCATGGACTTGTTCCACAAGAATGCTATGAGGCCTGGGTAGCATTATCAAAAATGATCCCCCTCATTTGGAAACCAGAAATTGAAGATGTTGATGCTCACTTGGTAAGTGAATAGAACTTCCCCTTTTGTTTAAGACTTATTTCATGTGCCAGACACAACTTGAAATTGCAATTCAAGAATTTCTTGCTCGCACTGCATGCTGGACACCTCGCTGGTTCAACAAACCCAAATTTCATATATTGCTCCACCTTCCAGAGCATATCCATTGTTTTGGTCCTGCTGCCTTGTTTGCCACTGAAGGATTTGAGTCATTCAATGCAGTCATCCATGCCAAAAGTGTTCACTCAAACTGACAATCTCCATCATGTGACATTGCAAAGGCATTTGCTCATGGAAACCACATTCATCACATTCTCAGTGGTGCTCCATTACACATCCATGCAAATCACCCCAACCTTGGAGTTCAAATAAAGAAGCTGATTGAGAAGCCACCTCTGGATGCCCTGAATGCTGGAGATACTGGAGTTTGGTGGCCTGCAGGCACAGCCCTGCTGACACTTGTTAGTAAACCCAATATTATCACAGATTATCTGGGTATGGATAGCTCCCCTCTGTCAAGCCAGGATCTTGTGTAAAGGACAACCTGCCCTGGCATCCATACCATGAAACCAGGACTGGCCAACAATTCCCCACAGCTCTCTCTTCCCTTTCCCAGGAAATACTCCATGACAATAATTTTCATACATGCAGGTCTATGATCTTGATGAATGGGGACAGATGCATTCCAGGCCAATGGGTCCTCATTCACCAACAGAATGGTCAGCAACCTCTGGTTGCACAGGTGAAGGAGATTATTCAAAGGTGAGGGTCAACTGCAGAGATGACATCTTCCCCAGATGCCATTTTTCTTCAGTCAGGAAAAATACAGGGGTCCACCAGACCTTATCAGATGCCATTTGTGCAGTATGATGATACCAATATACTTCTCCCCATTGAGGTAAGTTTACTACATTTATCCATTCATGATACTTAGTTCAAGTAGCAGTTACTGTGCTCAGTCAACCTTCAGCATTGTTGTGATATCCACAATTGTGCTGCAGCTCACCAGGGAACATCCAATACCTCCCCCAGTATTGTTCACAAGGGAAACCCAAATGATTTTGTGCTAAACACTGCAAAAATGCATGATTCCAAGCACATTCTGCCCCTAGTTTGTGAACCCCTAACTCCACTCAGCACAGATCATGCAATTATGGAGGGTTGTGCTCGTGAGATAGACAATACAAAATCTACACAATACCCAAACAATATCCCCCAACCTTGGGCGAGCTCATCAGGGCATTCTATTAGGCTGATTAAATAGTAGATGCTACCATTATGCTCCAAGTCTAATAGATGTGTTGTTCATATTACTGGTCATGTGTTCCTTAGTCAGCATATCACTGTGAGTTGCACTGTGATACACCTTTGCAAAACCAGTGCAGGGGCCTTGTTCTTGGATGTGGTGTGCAAACCATCATGTCTTGTTATGCCTGTGTACAGCCTTTTGATGATCCTACCAGTCCATGTTGGAAACATGTGGATGAACATGTGGACACCTATCTCGGTTCCAATGTGCATAAAAACTCACTCAGCTGCCCTCCATGGTTCCCCCAGTCCATTGATCCCCACCAGTCAGTCCTTTACAAGAACTGGCATTTCAGTCACCTGCTGCCACAAGATCATCAGCTTACATCTAACCAACTTGAGCAGCTGGCCAATCATCATGACCATTCATCCTATTGCATGAGCCCCAATTTCAGTCCTTAACTCCCTCTGTGTCACCAGCCCATTGCAATCCTATCCCAGTTCCCAGCCCAACAACATTTGCATCGCCCAGCAGCAATTTCCCTGGTCCTCATCAACCTATGGACCTTTCAGACACTTCTGCATCATTCAGCTCCACATTGATACTGCTGGCTAGATCCCCATTGCCAGTGCCAATCCTGTTGTCACATTTGGAGCTTTTCACAGTCTCCCAGGAGTTTGCCATACTGCTGGGAGTTGATACTCCACAAACCAAGTGTAAGTCCAGAAGTTCCTACACAACCATAGCTAAACATGTCTACCAGTTCAAATGTCAAGGTGGATCTCCAGTATTGTGGCTGGGAGTGGGGTGTGTCAGCCAGACATCAATGCTGCACACAATGCCAATCTGATCACTGTGTATAGGTATTATGCCAATACCCTGGTGGATGCAACCAGGGAGTGGTGATCACATGTTGAGCAGCATGCTGTGCTTACCAGATTCTGGCAACAGTTAGCAGATCTTCTGGAGGAAGAGCCAGTAGGTGTAGGCTACTGTCCTAAACCAGACCAGCTTTAATTTGTATATTTAACTCATTTCAATGAACATTATGTTGAATGGAATTGGAGAAGTGCACAAATTGGCCATGATTGGATTGTGACAGTGGGTTATGGTACATGGTAGCTATGGGGCCAGTAATTCACTGGTGATTCTTGCACTGTGCACTAAATATGTTTGTTGCCAGTCTATGGGAAAGCATTAGGTACCAGCCTCAATTCTACCTTCGCCTCCTCATGGTTGGAGTAGGATAATTATCATCTGACCACTGTGGGGGCCTATGATTCTGCTCTGGGCAACAAGCCACACCATCCTCTTCTGCTTGATCCAACAGTCTATCTTCCCTGTCCATTGCATGGCCTCTAGGCCTGGCATTCGAATTCCTACCCACCAGATCAACTCCTGACATAGATAAGTGTGTGTAATTGTGTTATGGATGTATACCTACAATCATTAGGTGATATGACTGTCTTATCATTCTGGGCTGCTGTAGAATGCTGTAATGAGAGGATTAACCAAGTGTGCATGGAAACTGACCATTGGATCTGATTCTTGGCTTGGGCTTGGGCTTCCTTGCAGTTGAATTGCTTCATCATTGGCATGATTGTCTGATACAATTCTATCAGCAATATTCATTGTTGCTGGATACCACTTACCAGCTGGCTTGGGGTATGCAGTAGCCATATTGCACTGGTCTGATGTGGATTGGTTCCATCATCTGTTGTCCTCCTGTGCATTGGATGTTCCAGTGGGATGATCTTTG